>NW_027109456.1:938245-942783 GCF_000696795.3 Halyomorpha halys
TAATAGAAAATTAATAATAAAGTAATTAATATAAGTACACTTAAGAAGATAACACATGGATATAAATTAAAAGATAGATAAAAGATGGGCTTCTGAAATGCAGAAAAAAAAGTATTATGTGGATTTTATTATGTTCAAAATGATTCGATATGTAAGGGAGATGCAGTCTTTATCAACATTATGATTGACGGAATTCTCTGTCAAATTTAAGTAAATTTTGGCCTGACGAAGCCCTGCAACGTGTGGCGAAACGTTGGCTCAATAAAATAGTATAATTATCTACTATTTGAGGGTTTTTTTTTACCGCACCCGGACCATATTCCATTCATCTATACACACGGTCAATCAATAATCTTCCAGTAAATATATCACATACCAAAAAAAAAAATTGAGAATAGATTTTTTTTATTTAGTTGAGATATTTACCGTTTTAATAAAAAATTAAAAAATGTAAGAACTAATAACAGTCACTGGGTGACAATATTAACATGTTAATTTATCCCATGAGTTGAGAGAGAAGAGCTAAGGAAAACAGGAAGAAGGTAGTAAATGTGTTTGGTATTGGGAACCATGCAGTTACATTATTTAGACCCGTAGGTGATAAACGGGATTCCACGGGACAGTAACAAATGGTTTTATATTCAAACTCCACTTAGCAGCCCCACGAGATTTGTTCAATCCCTACGTGTAATTAATGGCAAAACTATGTACTTCAATAAATAACAATTACACTATAAAATTGTAAACGAGGAAACAAAACAACCATTCCTAAATATTTTCAATGTTAATAAAATAAATATTTTTTTTTAGCTTGCACGTCACCTCGGAGGATTATCAGGGATTGTTAAGGATGAGAGATTAAGAATTAATGGATTAGGATGGTTAAGGAGTTTGGAATGAAAAGACGCGTATCTGTTTTGGGTCAAATCTGCAACCAATGAGATGTTAAGGTCTTCATGGATGAGTTTATTTGTAACTTATTAAGGAGCATCAAGGATTTTACGTAAGATTTTGGATTGTAAGGATTGGATGCGGGAGGAATTTGATGGTTTGGTAGAGCCCCAGAGGTCAATTCTGTATTTCCAAATTGGTCTGATATCGTAGTGTATACTAATTTTTTTTTTGGTGAGTGGGAAGTTAAGAGCGTTTGTCAAGTAGGTTATAGCAATCGGAATCTACGAGCAGTTTCTTGTCGTTTCAGTCATGAATGTGGATTCCAAGTAAGTCTCTAGTCAAGATGGAGTCCTATGTATCGAATCTGTTCAACAGGCAAAAAAAAAAATATTAAACTTGAAGTAATATAACTACTTAAAGAAATTCACTCCTATTGACAACATTTTCGTTTAGCCTGGGAAACTTCGAACCAAGCTTGTCCCCCCATTTGGGTGGGAAAAAGCAGAAGTCCGGAAGTTCCTAACGCTTTTTTCTCACCCACGTCACTGGTGGAGGCTGGAAGAGGACGCGAGCCGCAGACGAGAATATGGATTTTATAAGATTTGAAACAAAAGGGATATTCAGGTAATCAAAAAGGACTATTGTTCAAATGACATTTTACTGAAAGGATTTTATTCTACAATTTTAGCTGTCACTCATAGTTCTAGTATTTATGTGATTTGGTATTGTCTTATAAAGTAGTAGTTTCTCTATCTGCTGAAAGCTGAGATTTAATGTATAACACTTTTCGAGAAATAAAAATATCCATAAAACTCCTGCCATCCTTTTATTATCATTTTGACAACGTTACGAACTCACCATCCATTTTAAAATCAATAACTAAAATCTACATAAAAGTAACAACACTTTCAATATTATTCTACATGTAAATTTTTATTAATATATATTTTTTTAAAATTAAAAACATATTACAGTAACTAAAAATTCTATATTTATAGAAATTTTTATTTCCTGGAAATTGCTAAATATAGAGAAATAACCCTTAGAAAAAACTGATTATTTATGAGATTTTACATTTAGTCAATAGAATTGTCCAAATTATCAGTTAAGTGATTGTGTTTTAGGTCTTAGTATGTGGATTCCACGTTAGTCTTTTGTCAAGAAGGAAGCCAAGACAGTGTCTCATAGATGTTGTAAATTATTTTTTTTTAGTTAATTTTATTTTTAGAGGTATAATGATAGTAATAAATCATAGTATGTGTTTTAGGATGCACCCTCAAGCATGCTTTAACGGCACCAGGAGGTGAGCCCTCTAGTGAAAACATATGGAAGTAGAGAGAGTTTGTATCCATATTGGCCTGTACAGGTGAAAAAGAGCAAGCGCATTTTAAGAAATACCACTTTAGACAACGAAACATGAGTGAGTAGAACTTCATCACACTCAGGCAAGAGAGGGGGCCGGCGGCAAGATGAGAAAAAAAAGAACAAGAGAGAAACTCGTCTTCCATTGTAACATCGAATAGAACATTCAAACCAAGTTACCTATAATCCCTTCCATTATTTGTTGTAAACTAATCAATAGTCACAATTAATGCAAATTTTAACAACTATCCTGTAAACCTTTTGGCAAAACTAACTTAATCAATTTTTTAACTATTAAAAGAATAGAGGTTTTATTTCACTTTTATCATTGTAATTATAATTATTTCAAATAAAGTCCACTCTAGGGAAACGAGAAAATTATAAGTAATTCGGGTAATACCTCCCAACAATCAAACCCGGGAAATACTTCAATTATATAGTATTTAATTCCGTTTAAAATAAAATATTGTAATGAATAAATATTTTTAATTGTTTAATTTTACCACGCACAATCTAAAGTCAGATTTGGTTGCAAAGAATGCCCGCTAAGGGCAAAGAGAACGCTGCACATATCCCTGTAGAGAGGAAGTTAGAAGGGACACCACCACTCACCACTTGCTGCTAAATTGCAGATCCATTTAACACGAGAAGCTTGAGGTCAGCCCTCAAAGGAGATAAGTCGTCGGGAAGTCTAACACCACCTAGAACCCACGACTGTCTGGATAAAGCTCGATTCACACTATAAGTCCCGTTACTTTATCACATAGTTTACATAAAATATTATAAACTGCAAATTAATATAAGAGGCATGTTGGCAGAGCTGACAGGAAGTTTAGAAAAATTAATATACACTATGGGGAGGAATGGTAACACAATGAAAGAGAAACAATAAAATGTCAATTCAAGCGGAATAGATTATAGTACAAGAATTTAGAAGAAAAAAAAGCAGTTATTTCATCCCAATTTTTGATTACTTTAATGAAAACTATCTATAGTTACTAGTCAAATTTGATGATTCTACCAAGTATAAGTAGGGGGGAATAACAAATGGCGGCTGTCCCCAAACATTAAAAAAATTAATTTTTCATTCGGAGTTCTATATCCATAAAACTTCCAACAACACTAGAAAACCTAAGAGAACATTATTTAAAGTAAAGTAAATTTGCTGAACTAATGGCCCTAATAAAGCTATTTACGTTCAATGGTTCTCGAGATACAGCTTTCTAAAAAGTAATATTTCATAAAAATGTACTGAAAGATTAGTAGTTAGTGACTTTATATTGAAAGATCTATTAGAACTTAAATTATAGCTAGTTTAATGTACTATAAAATACTTTATTACCTTTATCTTCGTAGGAATAGTAATTTCTATGAGGTTTGCTAAAATAAATTGATTTATAGTTGTTCGGAAAATAAGTTTCATTTATGAAAATCTTTATTTCAGAAACCATAAGACATGCAGATGTCTATTAGCCCTAAAATTAAAACCAGTTAGATGTACTACAAAGTAGTTTATAACATTTATCTTCGTATGAGTAGCAGTTTTTTATGATATTTGACAAAATTTTTAGTTGATCAGATAAAATGTTTGATTTTTTAAAAAAAATATTTCTCTAGAACCATAAGACGTATATATGTCTGCTAGCACTCAAAATTAAGAAAATTTAACTTACTAATAAGTAGTTTATGACATGTATCTTCTTAGGGGTAGTATTTTTTATGATATTCATACATGAATATAAATTTTGCACATGAAAATTAGTCCGAACAACTGTAAATCAACTTATTTTAACAAATATACTGAAAACTACTACTCCTACGAAGATAAACTTCATAAACAACTATATAGCCCATTAAACTAGCTTTAATTTGAGTGCTAACAGACATCTGTACATAAAATGGTTTTTGAGATAAAGATTTCTCAAAATAACTTCACTAACTTCAGACCTTTCAGTGTATTCTGTACATTTTTTATGAAATGGTGCTTTTTAAAAGTTATATCTCAAGAAATTTTAAATATAAAAAGCTCTATTATGGCTTATATTTTACCAAATTTACTCTAATGATGTTCTCACACAGCTGTTAATCAATACAAATAAAAACCTTTTTGTAATGATTTAAAAGCTTTCCTAAGAGATTCTTAAGATCACAGCACCTAAAAGTTCCTTACTTCAGCAAAGAACTTGAATCATACACAGTCAGCGCCTGCCATTGGAAGAGTGAGGTTGTTCCTGCTAGTCTACTGTCTTGATTCTGACGTCATCAACGGTTTTTCTGAAAAC
>NW_027109456.1:942833-950651 GCF_000696795.3 Halyomorpha halys
ATGATAAAATAATATATGTTTTAAAACAGCCGCCATTCTTTATTCCTTCTACATGGCAGACTCATCAATTTTGACTAGTAATTGTACATAGTTTTCATTAGTATAATTAAAAATTGGGGTGGAATAACTGCCTTTTTTCTACTCTTGTACTATTAGGTCTGTTTCAAAAAAATAAAAGATATAATATTTTAAAAGGAAAAAAATAGATAATCTGTAATTATGATAAAAATGGATGAGTAGATTTATTAGGATTTGATAAAACTTGGTACAGAACATCTTAACAATTATAGCACTCAAGTAATTTAGTATTTCTTAGAACTTCATCTAATAAACATTCATGATGATTATTTTCATGATCTAATTTGGCAGAGCTAACAAATCATAGTTTTAGAGCTCCAGTATCAAGACATCCACTATCACTCTGCACCAACCGCTCCTAGCTAAATGGTTCCTGACACATTATCCAGAGTGGGTTTTGTGTAGTGATGTGGAGCGGGCAGAATTCTCCATACACTTCATTACACCAGAGCACAATTCTATTGCACTCTAACTAACCGTAAATGTGAAAAACCTAACTCTACAATTATCTATACTAAACATTTTTTTTCCATTATTAGTTTTCTTATTCAGATTAATTATTTATGATTAAATATTAGTAAAAATGATTAGGAACCTTAACAAAGTTAGAGTAAAAAGGAAAAGTGAAAAATATTTTGCTGGATTTCAAAATAAAAAAAAATAAGTTCACCGGAAAACTGACAAACTAAATAAGAGAATAAAACGAACAAGAAATGCCCATAATAATTTACAAGTACTTCCATGTGTTGTATGGGTGAAACTATATTTTGGTAATGTGACTTGAGTGAGAATTGGGTTTGAGAATGACCAATTAATTAAGGCCAAACCGTTACAAATAAATTTAAAATATATTCACTGTAAAACTCATAAAAATGTGCATTGTTAAATAGTTTTGTAACAGAAAATCGTGGAAAAATGATTTTGGTCGATATTTAGTAACTAATTCTACAAGTAAAAGATAAAGCCAAGTAATTAATAATACAACAGGCTTGTTCCTAACGTATTTTGACCATCAACAAATTGGCAAACGATTGAACGATTTCAAACTTGCGTACCAACAACGATTTGATAATGATCAAAAAGTCAATTTGGAATAAACCTAATATTAATGCACTTAAACGATCTTTTCTGTCACCTCGACCGATCAAGAAAATTTTGTAATTAGTGAATTGTTTTATGATAAATCGGTATTTGAATGCTTAAGAAGCAAATCTACAAACTCTGATACCTTCAGTTTAGTTGCATTTTAAAGTAATTAACTTTTCTCTTCAAAGTGCCAAGAAGATCAGACTGAAAACCTTAGGTCACTAAGAAAATATATAAAATGATCAATTTATTTATACCGAAATTAGAAAGTGTCTATTATCCTAAATAAGTAACGAAAATAGTCACAGAAATTTATTGATATACAACTCAACTACTACTTGCTGATGACAAGAACTTAATTGAAAATCGCAGAGAGCACACAATAATTCCTTAAGAATGAGGCAAGAAAGAGAATAAGAATGATATTTGCCAAGAATCTAGTGCTAAAAGTTAATAAAATTCATTAGGATGTTTCACAATTAAAATTTTTTCTATATGACATAAAAACCTTACAAAATTTAATAGAATTTCAATTATTCAAGCTACTCATAGGTAAATGGAAGCAACGCTACTTATATTCATTGATTATTGAACATTTTTTATGTTATTTAAATAATGGGAATTTAAAAAAAATTACTAGATGTTTTTCAATAGCCATGATAAAAAGAAAAAATCAAAATTATCAAAAGAATCAGCATTAACGAAAATTTGAGATTTTTAATTATGTTAAGAAAGTATATACCTTAACATAATTAAAAATCTCAAATTTTCGTCAATGCTGATTTAAAAAATTGTAAAAATAAGTCTTATTTTCTAATTTTAACTGTACAAAAACAAATATAAGAATATATTTGTAACGTAAACTGATTGCACAAAAAAATGAAAACATGAATTTTTCAAAGTTCGTTTTTTTTTTTTGTTTTTTTATTTGTTCTTTATGATTGTACATATAGCATTGATAACTGTGGTCGATCTCAATGTTAGATACTCATTTCAGAGACGAGTCGAGGCACAAAGAGTTTCAGGAAATGATGGTACTTAATCTGATTTTTACAACCATAAATCATTACATTATGAAATTAGTGCACAAACCTCGTCTAAAATAAGTAAAACATAGACAACCAGCATTTTGTTTATTAAATTATTATGTAAGGAGCAAGTACACCATGTAAGACATGACACTTAAATTAACCATATACTGCAGTAAGGAACCAACCCTCAAATCCGCAAACACAACAACAAATATGCTATAGAGTATTTAAAAGAAAATACGTATGCAATGCAGGTTCAATACCGTCAGTCACTTCCTATTTAATCAATTTGAGTTTTAATACAAGTGAGTTTTGGTCAGGATGCCCTGCTAAATTCCCTAATGAAGTACTGAAACTCAGGTCGAAACGTCGGTATGATGAAATAATTTTTTGGTTATTCAAGTTATACCTCTCAATCATAATTATTTCTAAAATAGCAATGAATAAATGAGCCGGAGAATATTCAGACAGCAAGACTTGGCTCTCATAAAACCAAATCAAATCTAATGAAGAGAAGCTTTTATAGAATGGGCATTTTAATTCGTATATTCTTTTAATTTATTTATAATTATTGGGATTAATGATAAAAATATTGAAGCTTGGAGAAAGAATTTCAATAAAGTAACTTTAACAATAAAGAAAAAATAATCCGTCCTAGAAAAATATATGAAGAGAAAAATCATTTAGAGTTACGTAAATTAAAACAAGAGACGGCCCAACTTTGCAAGATCATGTCAGAAGAAAGTATGAATCGTGGCATATCATGAAATAAACTTTTAACCTATAAGCGGTCAGCAAAAAACACGAATATACAAAAACTCATTTATTTGTCCCAACGTTTCGGCCTGAATTTCAGGTATTCATCAGAGCTGCAAACACCAAAAAAATAGTTAACCATAACTTAGAAAAATATAAAAGAAATAAACAAATCCCTCTTTTTTTCCTTTTATTTATTTATTTTAAGTGCAGGCATTGTTAGAGTCTGGCACCCGGGACTGCTTTACAAACTCTGTAAATTCCTACCTTCTACCGTACTTTCTCATTGATATATTGATATCCAAGTAAACCACAATGGTTCCTATCCATTCCTCTATTCTCAGTCCGCTGGGTGTTCCTCAAGGTAATATCCTCGGTCCTATCCTCTAAACCGTCTATACAGACATCCCAACAAGTCCTAACACTATCCTCACCACGTATGTGCACAAATGTGTGATCGCAGTTAATAATAACCCTTTGATTGCATCCTAAATTCTCCAGTCCCTTATCACAACCCTCGAAGAATAGTGCCAAAATTGGAGAATAAAAATAAATCGCAACAAATCAAATCACCTTTACTCTTCGTCGTAAACCTGCCGATTGACCTACAGTATACTTTAATAATGTTGCTCTTACCCCTGCAGAACAGATCCGCTACCTTCGACTAACTTGGAATCCTCATACAAAACTGAAAAGACAGGAAATTGCACGTCGACTCCGAAAATTACAGCACTTACTAGACAAACGGTCTATACTTCGAATTCATCACAAAAGACTGATCAACACGATACCAATAAGAACTATCTGAACATACGAGCTTTAGGGCTCCACTAAACCTTCGAATTCCTCTCGTATCCAATCCTTACAATCCAAAATCCTTCGTAAAATCCTCAATGCTTCTTACTTAGTCAAAAATAAAATAATCCAAAAAGACCTTAATGTTCCTTATGTAACCTATCTAGCCCGAACCAGATATCAATTCTTCCATTATAAACTCCAAAACCACTGAAACGCACTAGTTTCTAGCCTTGCTAGTTTTTCCATTACTGATAATCCTCCGAAGCGCTTGGAAAGATCTTCTCGATACCTTATATTGTAAAAATTTTTTTAGAGTAATACGGGTAGATTGTCAACAAGCCTGTATCATACCATTATGATCTTACTTCAATTTTACTTGTATTTTAAGTACAGTTTTAAATGTCAATAAATAAACAAAAAAAATATATTTTTATTTTTTTCGGAATACGATTGTTATCTCCTTTTTGTTTTTTCAGCCCTGATAATGACCTGAGTTTATGGTCGAAACGTCAGATTTTTTTTTAATGCGATAATTTAAAAAAAATATGCTGTGACAATTGATATTAATAGGATTCTAAAAAAAAATGTGTTTCACTAGTCAAAAGTATGCTTGTATAAGGCAACCCAATGAAGTTGAGTAGCACATTTTTTTTAATAAAGTGTTTTCCTCTCTATTTGTTGACCGCGCCTCTTGACTATCTTTTTCTCATATTTGGTGTGGAACAGGGGCATACTTCTTAATAAAACTCGTGTTAGAACAAATATATTGGAAACGGTGGGATATGAAACGACTGTTAATATTGCACAGCGTTTCACTTTAATAAGGGATTCACAAATTAACTTTTTTTTTATTACTTGATATAAGACAAATTAAGACATAGAGAGACGTTATTTCGATCGACCACTCTACAGAAGAAGATGAAAGGCGAGAGGGTGTTTTCTATCAGAGCTGGGTAAGTCAATGCCGGCCAGTTTTCAACTAAGAACACTTGAGAACGTGCCTTATCTCCCAGACCCATCTAAAGAACACATCTTCACGGCGACTCCGGAACAAGTCTCTATGACAATAATAAGAAAGATTTTTCCTTAACTAGTAACGGTTATGTAAGTGTTGGGAAAACTTCTGGATTGCGGAACTACAAATAAAAAAGATGAATAAATAAATTTACATTCATATTCCTACGTATTTGTATAATATGATACTAAATGCATACTACTTTTAACATATTCATCATAAATTATTAAATAAACACCGAGTATGTAAAGTCCAGGTCCAACAATGCTGGCAACAGTAATAGTGATAGGAACCAATAAAATCGTGGAAACTAAGACATTTGCTATCATGACAGTATTATCGTACTATAAGGATTTTCTAGAGGAATTTTAGAACTACCAACTATCTCTGTATGCGCGATAACCAACTGGCCATTGTAGACAAACCATATCTAGACGCTTTAACAGTGAACTGTCAATCTTATAATTTCTAATATATTGTTATACGGTGTATTTAAACATTAACTTTTGTCATTTTTTAACCATAGTAAACTGTTGATGAGGCTAATGTTTTTTTTTGTTTAGCCAGAAATTAGGGCGAAAAACCTGCCGGTCATCAACGCCGAACCTTCAGGCTAATGTAAACAAGGACTGCCATACATTCTCACTATTACGACATTACTAGCACGGCAGACTTCTGTAAATTAGAAATGGGACCTAAATATTTGCTTCTGCCACAATTTCCTGAGATATTGCCATTATTTCTCTCATTTTTATCCACAATCCATAAAAACATTTAAAAGCTACTCAATATTTTATTATGTAACAATATACAACAACGTAGAAAATAATCACCGAAATCTTACATATGTCTATACATTTTCCCTTTGTAATCAAACAGACATATTTAACAATTTATATATTTATGTGCCGAAACACTTGATACTGATATAGATTTCTGTGTTACACAACGTTGAATTAAGGGACCTATACTCTGGTAAATATAATTCAAGTTATAGCATTGTGGCGTATAAGATGAGCGTGTTGTAGGGCTTAGTAACGAGCGGATCCCTAAAATGTTAATAAACACTGAACCGACGGGTAAACGTCCGAGGGGTACACCGAAACGTAGATGGGAGGATTGCGGTTTGGAGGAGCATCACTGGAAGGATGCCTTCGGGTTCGTTAGGCCTTCATTATTTTCATTATTATAGGTTTTTGTATAGAATATATAAGTGCTTTTTGAATACCTAGTGCTTAAAAATAAAATATTGGGTGGGAATATTCTTTGGTAGCAAAACAAATTTTGTCTGATTTACGATTACGCACAATAAAATAATTATTTTTAATTATAATTATCTGTTTTTTATATCTGTATATTTTAAAAAAATATTTTTTCTTTTACTGGGTAACCCATGTTGATCTAAAAAAAATTATTATTATAAGTTGATGGATTTGCCTTAGTGATGGTTTAGTTGAGAACGTTGGCAGTTTCGTATGCCAGTTTAATAATTTTATTAGAAACTTGAAGAAAATCAGAAAAATTATAAAAATAAAAATTCATTATTATCTTATATTCAGGACAGAATCGCTATGTTTTAGTAATGGTTTCGTCTTAACTATTTCACAAACAGCTACTACTAAGTAGGAAAATTAAATGGAAATTACATTAATTAATAATCGTTTATAATTATCAAAATTAATATACATAATTATATAACAATTAATTAATCAAAAAGTATCTGCTATAATGCAGATTAATTCTGCTGAGTAAAATAGCTTTGCCCAATCAGATTCTTAGTTTATTATTTATTACCATTTTTTTCATTATTCATTGAATTAGATTACGTGCGTGTAATAAGACAACAAAAACAAATAATGGGAAATATTCTCAATGGAATGATTAATTTTTATTATTTTTTTCAAACCAGGAAATTAAATACAATATTTGGAGTGAATAATACTTTTTGGATTTTTCAATTTCTATTTCATTGGAGGTTTTTATTAAGTTCATAGATTTTTAGGGCAACATTATAGACAGATCATGGCTAATATGTTATCAGGGTAAGTAAACTGTGTGATAAGTGCTAGGTGACGAGAAATTACAAACACTATTTGATTATACAGACAATCTACACACTAAAAATGACAAAAATATTTTTATTTTTATTTTCAACCTAGACAAATACTTAAAGGGACATAAGCAGGAAAATAAATTATACAACATATAATATTTAAATTTATATATCATTCTCCTCGAATGATCAACGACAAAAATATTTCTATAAATAATAGATAAAAATATACTAGGCTTTAAGAATGCGAATAACTCAAGTTCCAAATTATACTTAATACAAATTTAAATTACAAATATTTCTAAATGTATTATAATGTACAGTTGTAAATAGCAATAAATAAACATTGAAAAAAAATTACAAATAATACAAACTATTTTAATATGCTTTCGTAATATGGGACAAGTCAAACTTTATTGAGAATAAACTTAATATTCTTAAAAATAGAGCACTTCCAAGATTTTTACTTTTATTATACTTCAAAAATAAAATAAAATTGATTCATATTTATTTTCAATTTTCCACAACACTGTTATTTACTGATAGGGGTGAGGGAAAAATATCTGAATACGATCATAACCATTATAATCAAAGATAAAGTCTTTTCCATCATTCCGATTGGATGCCAGGTGGGAATTAAAAGGAAAATTATATTATGATACTTTATTGCTATTTAAAAAAACAGATAGAATATAGATTTTTCACATGAATCCATAATGAAAAATAATGTACATATTTTGTGACTTTATATTTCACCATCTGTTTTAATAAACTAGTAAATAAATAAAGAACCATAATTTTATGAAAATACTAGAACAATAATAATGATACGTAAGTTGTATACCATGTATATTATAAGAGAGATGGTAGAGGGTGCACTCAGTGAAGAATACAAATAAATAATAAAATAATATAAAAATAATTTTATAATAATAACATGTCATTTCCCTACGCCAAAGGAGGCATTTCTGCCATTTTGTTTCGAACAGCTCAGTATACTT
>NW_027109456.1:951205-954330 GCF_000696795.3 Halyomorpha halys
ATTTAAAGTTCCATTATTTTACATTTGTTTTAGTGGCAAACCCATTTGAAACCTCTCGCCATATGATCAATTACAATTAATTAATTATGAAGAACTTATGTTGTTATCTAAAAGAACTGAACGTTTTGTTAATAATAATTATAAATGTTTTTTTATATATGTCAAGTGTAAATATTGTTGTATTGACAAATAAAGAACGTAACTAAAGAGCCATCTTTATCGTTACACAGGAACACACACTAAAGTGGTGACCCCGAACGTAAGTTTATTGTTTATTTTTCGTATAATTTTATTGAACTCTAGTGAAGCATGCATGGGCACAATTTAATCGACCTGCTAACCGGTGACGAGGAGCAAAAGGAATTAGTGGAATCGGCGAAAATACTCAACACATTGTCTCGAATACCCACATTTTATAGGGAAGAACCTGACCTGTGGTTCATACAAGTTGAGGCTATGTTCAGCTCTTGTCGTATAGCTAATAATAAAACTAAGTTTCAGCTGATCATCGCCCAACTGGATTTAGCAGCTCTAAACCAGGTTGCCGATCTTGCCCGGGACCCCCCTGCCACTGAGCCATACGAGAGGCTAAAAGAGCGGCTACTCTCCATCTTTGGGCCCTCAGACCACTCCAGAATTACGAAGTTATTGGAGGAACAGAGGCTAGGCGATCAACGACCATCGCAGTTTCTTCGAGAAATGCAGCTATTGGCCGAAGGTAAGGTTCCTGCAGATACGCTCAACACCTTGTGGCTAAGAGGGTTACCTCAGGGAATGCAAGCAAACTTAGCCACCAGAGATCACACGGATTCCACGAAGCTGGCACATATTGCGGATAAAATAGCGTAAATCCAGGAGCCCTAAGTAATTTTATTATGGGGAGGCATTCAGCACCTGCTCCATTAATGATGGAAGACATTAAGGTAGCGATTGATGTCATTACTGCGGAATTAGCCACTCTGAAAACGCTAATGGGATCCAGGATTGGCCGCTGCGATAACAGGTCACCCAACAGGGATCGCGGGGCTTCGGGGAGTAAAAGAGGACGGCGTTTCTGCTTCTACCATAACAGATTCGGAGAAAGGGCTACCAAGTGCCGTCAACCTTGCAGTTGGAAGACAGCTGGGACTTTAATCTAGAAACAGCTGCGAACGAGGCGGGTTTCGTCGCCAAAATTACCAACCACCGACTTTTTATTGTCGACAAAAAGTCCGGGACCAGATATCTGGTAGATACAGGAGCCACTATATATGTTTTCCCGGTGTAGAACAAGAAAGTAAAGCCGAACACGCAGTTCACTTTATATGCGGCCAATGGCACGCCCATTCCGACATATGGAAGCATAGTCCAGAACCTCGATCTCGGTGTTCGGCGAAAATTACATGGAGGTTTATAATAGCAACCGTGATTCATCCAATCATAGGTGCACATCTACTATATCACTATAACATTATGGTAGATCTCGCTGGATGTCAGCTGGTGGACCAGAAAACAGGATTGACGACACGTGGAAGATTAGCTAAGGTACCGGTACCCACTGTTTGTTCAGTACCAACCGGTGACCCCCGTTACACAACCAACATCCTTCGTCAAAGAGCCAAAGCACGACGTCGTCCACCATATAGAAACCCACGGAGCACCAGTCACAGCCAAAGCACGCCGCCTGCCGCCGGAGAGGTACAACGCCGCAAAGCGAGAATTCGAGTAAATGATTGAAGAGGGAATTTGCAGACCATCCAATAGCTCTTGGGCCAGTCCACTACACATAGTGGAGAAGAAGGATGGAGGTATACGGCTCTGCGGATACATGGATCTCCCGCTATAGTACACCAGCAAGGATAACCACTGACCAAGGGCGCCAGTTCGAGTCAGATCTTTTCATAAATCTGACTCGTATATAACTTGTGTTGTTATCTAAAAGAACTGAACGTTATGTTAATAATAATTATAAATGTTTTTTTATATATGTCAAGTGTAAATATTGTTGTATTGACAAATAAAGAACGTAACTAAAGAGTCATATTTATCGTTACACAGGAACACGCACTAAAATAGTTACCGTAGAACCTAAATACTTAAACCTATCTACCTGTTCAAATGTATTTCCTTCAATACCTATATCACCGAAATCGCTTTCGTTTCTACTGTTAACCACATATCTTATTTTATCCGTATTTCTTTCGAAACCTAATGCTCTTAAAAGTAAGAGTTGCATTATGAGATGTTAGCAACATCGTTATATTTGATTTTATAATGGGTTGTAAAATAAGTTCGTAGCATTTTTTGTTAGTGATTTCAATCAAAACTTCAGATTCTTATTAACATTTTCAATCAATCGGATATGACCCATTTTGATCTATTATATGTTGTCATCTTTCAGGTAATTTCTTGATTCCGTCTTCCCATAACTTCTCAGATTTTTGCGCAATGAACTACTCTATGTGCGTTTTGCAGTCCTCGATCGAATTAAAAAGTTTCCCGTTAGGAGAGTTTTGAAAGGTCGAGATAGGTGAAAATCTGTTGGGGCAAGGTCTGGTGAATAGAGTGGGTGGGGATCAGATCTCACCCAAACTCCAATAATTTCTGCTGAGTCTGCAAAGACACGTGGGGACAGGCGTTATCGTGATGGAAAACTATGCCTTTGGGAATAGCCAATACTGGACACTTTTGCTCAACCGCTACCTTTAATTGTTCTAACTGTGCACAGTTCTGCGATATCCCGTGACGTAGAGTGAGGGTTGTGTGTGACGCTTGAATTTGGTCATCAAAAGTTGAAGGACGACCCGAGCGCTTTGCGTCATCAAAGTCAAAATTTCCAGTCCTAAACCGAGCAAACCACTTTCTCTTAAAGTATCATCGCCATACACACTGAAAATTTTGTTAACCGTCTGTGCAGCGGATTTTCCTTTTCGGAAATAAAAAAGTATTAAATGATGAAAATGAATTTTTTTCTCTTCCATTTTGAGCAAGCAAAATACCATTTAAAGATAAGGAATCTCATTTGAAACAAATGCATAAAAGCACCTTAACTAATCCTTTTTTAGAATATGTAAACATAATTGACCAAGTAAACATAATTTTATAAACAGAGGAAGGATTAAATATTGAAAAACGCAACGAATTTA
>NW_027109456.1:954380-955677 GCF_000696795.3 Halyomorpha halys
CCATTCAGAATGCTGTAGTGCTAGGACATCCTTGAGAGAACGCTCATCTAGTCTTAGTACGCGACGCCTCCAGTACCGCCATGGGAGCAGTTTTACAACAGAAAGTTTTGGCGACCTCACAGATTTTTCTCTAAGGCGTTCACCCCAGCGCAGAAGAAATATGCCACATACGATAGTGAGCTCCTGGCAATCCACCGAGCCATCAAGCATTTTAGGCATTACCTGGACGGGCGACATTTTGAGATATGGACGGACCACAAACCGTTGGAATATGTTTTTCATCAAAAGCCGGAGACAGCGACACCCATGCGGATTCGTCTGTTTAATTTCATTAGCCAGTTTATGGCAGACATCCGCCACGTACCGGGGGAAGAGAACGCCGTCGCCGATGCACATTCGAGGGTCGAGGATATTGAATTCACTGACGATTATGTACATATAGCGGCAGAACAACAGAAGAATCCAACAATTACAGAGCTACAGAAAAACAACCGCCTTCAGCTTTAATGGATCAAACCTCCCGGTACTGTAACGTCAGTCTTCTGTGAGACCGCCACCTCTCAGGCGCGGCCATACATTCCATGCGAGAAGAAATCTTCCACCGCCTACATGGGCTCAGCCACTCTGGTATTCGAGCCTCAAGACGGCTTGTAACACAGCGATTTTTCTAGCCTGGCATGAACGCCGATGTCTCGAGATGGGCTCGGTGTTGTATTGCCTGTCAGACATCGAAAGTGATCCGTCACACAGTAACCCCTCCAGGTACCTTCGCTACCAGCTCCAGGTTGAACACATTCACGTGGACCTCATCGGACCATTGCCAAACTCCGACGGAATGCGATACTGTCTGACGATCATTGACCGATTCACCCGATGGCCTGAGGCGTGCCCTCTGGAGGAAACAGCAAGTACCAAGGTAGCATTAGCGATTGTGGATACATGGATATGGTACGCCAGCAAGGATAACCACTGACCAAGGGCGCCAGTTCGAGTCAGATCTTTTCATAAATCTGACTCGTATATTAGGTATACAATGTCAGAGGACTACAGCATACCATCCTCCATCAGCAGTCCAACGGATGCGTGGAGTGGTGGCACAGGACCCTCAAGGCATCCCTCATGTCTACACTGAACGCATCAGGATGGACAAGTACGTTACCAACAGTCCTTTTAGGACTCCGATCGGCAGTGAGAGAGGACTTGGGAGCCAGCGCTGCGGAAATGGTATTTGGGCAGCCTTTACGCCTCCCAGGTGAGTTCTTCGAGGCATCAGGACGTCGGGAGGATTCCGATTCGA
>NW_027109456.1:956383-963298 GCF_000696795.3 Halyomorpha halys
GTCCTCACCCAATACCAAATTGTTAGGATAACCAATTTACCGCCTAAATTTAAACCCTTTTCGGTACACATCACATTTTTAATAACGTATTTTAGTGCTTGATTAAATAAATATTATTAAACGCTAATAAAAATATTGTCTATTTGAAATTACGACTTATTTCAAATAGACAACAAAGGCTCTAAGTATCTGTTGTTTCATAATCTAAAATAAACTAAACATAAAACAGATCCTTGACATCTAAGGGCCAGAAGCCAATTATCTACTGATAAATACCGCGAACGCCACCACAACATACTTCGAGAACGGTATAAGAGAGTAGCACAGACAGGATTCTTCCAGACAAAATAATTGCTAGTAGTCCAGACGCAGCTCTGCTCAATTTATCGCTACTACGGCTGATAAGGTTAAACAAAGCGGAAGTACTATCGGCCCGGCCTGTCACGTGCTGACATAGTCTCTTGTGAATACTAAACAGCTCGGTCACATCCCACACTAGCCCTTCTAGAACAAGCTTTATGGGCGGATAACAATCAAAGTTAGTGTTAATCAAATAACTGCGAGTTTGAGAGAAACATTAATATTAACTAATGATTTTTCAATACTGCACATTTTCAATATAAAAATCAAATGAGTCGGTCAGAAACCAATGCGTTTGAGTCCAGAAAAAACAAATTGAGAAAATTAATATTTTTTGATACATTAATTTTTAAAATTATTGGTTTATTAATTTGATCAGAAAAGTATGTAAATTTTTTAAAAGGGAAACAACACAAAAAAAAAAAAAATTAAAAGCCCGGGGGAAAAATAAGAAAGAACTAATGGAAACAAGAAAACAACCTAAAAATTTTAGGACTTATATCTTTTGGCATCAGAAAAAAAAATAAGAAATTTATGTAAAAATAATACAATAAAATTTGTTATCATAAGTTTTATGTTTATACATCATAAAAAACATCTGAGTTATTTAAATGTAAATTTTGATCTCATATTGTTTTTTTTTGGTTTATTTTGAAATTATTCTGCCATTAGAATATAATAATAGCTGAGTTATATTTTTTTTAAATTCCTGGCCTACATTTTTTTTTTCATATCAATTACATGAAAGGTATCACATCCTCGTCAAAATTATGTTTGAGCTTAGTACTGCTTGGGGTTGACCTTTATAACCCAATTGATTGTTAGCCCACTAGTTAAGTTTTTTCTGTTGATAATAGCATCTTCCAATGGCCTTGTGGAAAGGAAATGTTGACCATCTATTTCGACAACGTTTCAAAAAGGATTCTTCCTTTTACTATTTTGTATTACGTGATACCAGACACTAGGATTATTATTATTATATGGGCGATAGACCATAAAGGTCCTAAATCCTCGCGCGATTAGGAAATACATCGGGCGTTTCTTGACGTGTTTTTTTCGTACGGTGGGTTCGTCGGGCTGAGTTTTGCGTAATTTTATGATTGTAAAAATCCCGGATGGGGCATGGTTCAAACTCGCAACCTTAGCGTTGGTAGACAGGCGCGTTGGCACACTGCTACCGCTACACTCAGGCACTTGGATTATTTATGATTAATATACTGATTTTTTCTTTAGCATATTTTTACATATTTCTTTTTTTTTTTGCTTCTATAACTGCAAAACCAGCGTCATTGGGCAAATAATTGTGCCCACTTAATAACAATTTAAGCTCAATTGATTCAATTTTATGTCGTAACTCTGAACCAATTTCAGTAAACATAACACAGTTTTTATATTTAGATTCTGTCCTGAACATGAATCTGAATACATTATAAATTAAAAAAAAAATTCCAATGTAATATTTTTATGTTTTAAACAAAATTTATATATTTCAAATTCAAAGAAAGCACGTACATAAAACTTGAACGACTCTTAATAGTAAAAGTAACATGACAAATATGACTTTGTTGTTGTTACCAACAAATATCGAAAGAAGAAGAAGAATTAAATTTTTATTTCAAGTTTATGAAAAAAAAATATTGATAAAAGGTGGAATTAATCACAGTGGCTTTTGAAATTATTATACAAAATATTAAGAAGAAATAAAATAAAGGGCTGTCTGACCTAGAAAAAAAGAAACAACAAGTAAATCCTATAATAACTAAAATGAATATTATTTATTTCATCAAAATTTACAAAAATAAAAAAATTGAATTGACAGCATTGGCTTCTGAGCGACTCATATGCTCGCATTCATAAGTCAAAAGAAAAAATATCTGAATCATGGGATTTTTACTAAACATAATAATAAGGTACCTACCTAACTAAATATAGGACTTGGCATAAAAATAAATCTCATAACAAAATTAGAGCCCTGAATTTCTCGTCCAACGCACTTAAGTACGTGTAGTGAGCTTTTCTCTTTCAACCACGGAACGAAGTTCATGGAACTCATCATCAATTTTCTTTAATTTTTTGTATATCACTTTTTGGTATACCTAAATGAGATATTTTACTTATTATTTTACAGACTTTAAATAGGATCTACATAAGAATTAAGAGACCGACAAACATTTCGGTAAAACTGGGTTTTTACAAGCTATATCGACAGTTTTATCAAAAACTTTTATTTCGCAACGTACCTTCTAAAAGGTATCAATAGGAATCCAAGTATAATAGGATGGATAAAAATCTCTTAATTGTAGGGGATAAAATTAGTCAATAAAGAATATTTTTGAGGTCAAAACCAATTTTTAAGTCAATAATATTTTTTTGCTAACAAATGAATTTGTGTTTAACATACACCTGAATATATATTTAAAAAGCTAGCATTCAAGGCCTGAAGAAATCTACTCATCTCATCCCAAGAAACCTGATATACTGAATTTTCCCTTTTTATGAGAATTGCTCATATAAATGAAAAGATGTAGAAAAATATAGCAGTGTTTAATATCAAAAATGTAATTTTTAAAGCTGGCATCGGTCAAAAACATAATGAAAAAGGTCTTTTGAATAGAAAATCGCATTTATTTATGAAAAATGAAATATAATTTTCGTAAAAATTACTAATGACCAGAAAACAATATGTGAGTGAAAATACAAAGATTACCCGAAATGTCAATTAAAATAAATGGAAAATTTTCTCAGTAACCCCAAATCGACTATTCTTCAATGATTTACTAACAATATTTCCGGAAGCTATATGGGATGTGAAACTCTAGGTAACTACCCTTAGTATAGTTTTTTTTTCCTCTAATTTATAATAAACAACAAACACTAAGATAATATATCCCATACAAAGTTGTGGCCGATCTGAACATCTGTATGCATACATGATTATGTATATGTAAATGCATGTTTTAAAAAATTTAAAAACAAAAATGAAATCTGTATATTTACAACCCATGAAGGATCTGAAGTGTTTTACTTTGTAAGGAAGAACTGTTACTAGACCAACAGTTGTGCTAGGAGGTGATCTGGTCAGAATCACGCTTGACCGCCAGATTTTTACCCAATCCACTTTATGAGGCTGAGTGGACCTCAGGATGCTTCTATAACGAACAGGGTTAAAATTAAAAAAATAAATACACTAAAGATTCTTAAAGTTAATAATATGTTTCTGAAGGATGTCTGTCTTAAAATCAATTTTTTTAAAAATAATTAAATTTCTAGTGCTACAATTCATGAAGGATCTAGAGTGTTGTACTTTGTAAAGAAGTATGATATTAGACCAACGGTGGTGCAAGGAAGTGATTTGGTTAGAGTCACACTCGACTACCTAATGATTACATAATTAAGGGTACTCACCTTATGAGGCTGCGTCGGCCTCGAAGATCTGCCAAAAACACAGGGTTGACTCAGAATATAATTATCTGCCAGAACCGGATTCTAGCCCGGGTCCTTGGAGTTAGTAGTCTATTGCCTTACCAATAAGCTACCCACTCCCATTAATTACATCATATAAAATTCTTTTAAGAAAACCTAGGATCCAAGAGTATACAGTTTCCAGGATATCGATTATTTAATCAAAATTCTCCTTTTCCTAAGAATCACGAATATGTAAAATAACCTTGATGACGTTAGAAAATGGCGGGCCAGTAATCAGTGAACTATCCATTTTTTTTTCTTTAAATTAGCAATTAATTATTTTTATTAAATTAAAAAAAGCATCACTTACAAATACAGTATAGACAGTGCCTTTTCAACAAAAAATAACATTTATTTATTTAACTAAAATTAATGAAAACAAAATGTGACTATAAAGACTAAAATTTATTCAAAAATGACTTGAGAAAATGTCCATTAGAAAAAAAAATGGAACATTTTCCTACAATAACCCCATATCTGCTAGTTTTCAACAACTCACCTCATGCGTTAAATCTTTTTTGTTTTTATCTCTCAACTCGCTTTCCATTAGCATTTTAAAAAAACATTTATGAGCAGAAGGCCATAGAGAATGGGATACAGAGAGAGCTTTTTCCATTCAACAACCAACCAGAAATATTTTTTGTACATTAAAGTTCACGAAGCTCCCGTAAAAACACAAATTAGTTATAATCTAGGGGAAAACTTAATAAAAATTGTACCAGTAATTTATTAATTGGAACAGAAATCTTTTTTAACTTAATTCATATTTCGAAGCCAAGAACTGGGTTGTAAATAATGAAAGTTGTAGAGGACTATTAACTTTTATGATAAAGAACAAGACCTCAAATAATATATATCACTCGAGGTTGTGGCGATTGAGAACAGTAAATGTAGAAAATTGTATTTATAAAAAAACAAAAAAAAGGATTCTCAAGATTTTTAACCTGATAAACCTAAATTGACATTTTTTCCCAGAATCGTACATATATAACATAATCATAATGAAACTAGCAAAGTTTTTTTTTTATTTTTAATATTGCAGGAGCGGGTGGCTCAGTGGTAAGGCAATGTACTAATAAGTCAAGGACCCGGGTTAGAATCCAGTTGTAACGGATAATTATTTCCTGTTTCACTGAAGCCGTGAGTCAGCCCTGTGGTTTCGGCAGCCCTTCGAGGCCGACCCAGCCTCATGAAGAGGGTACCCTTAATTAGATAAACATCAAGTGCTCGATTGTGACTCTAACCAAATCACCTCCTTGCACCACCGTTGGTCTAATAACAGTACTTCTTTACAAAATACAACACTCCAGACATGAATTGTTGCACTAGAAATTCAATTATAAAAAAAATAAATAAATTTAAGACAGCCATCCATCAAAAATATATTATTAACTTTAAGAATTTTTTGTGTAGAAAATAAAATTTTTTTCACGGAAAATATAGGAATTTATATAAAGTTTATCACATTTTCGTTTATGAAATAGAACAGCACCCATAATGTAAACTTTGAACTGAGAAAACATGTTTAATAAAATGAAGGAAATAAAAAAAAATGCATTATTTTCTCTACAATATATTCATACAGCTAATCAATTAATTTTTAATTATTTACCTAATACTTTACCTAACTTCTTAACTCTCAACTTCTTTTAATTAGCATTTTGGGACAAACATTTATCTGTAGAAAACATTGAAAGTTTTTTTTAACTGACAGGAATCAATTGAATTAAATACCGATTAAAATCTTGAGGATGTGTAAGTAGAAATTTTATATTTTGTTAAAAAAAATATTTAAGATTCAAGCGCATCCTGAAATTTATTAATTCTCTTTCTTTACTTTTTTACATTACTAATACATCACTTTTTAGCATAACTTAAAATCATACCAAATTAGATATTTTACTTATTATTTTCACAGATTTGACATTGAACCTACATATTATTATCATTATTACTCACTGAATATGTTCTTTCAATTAGTTTTTTTATTTTTATTTTACTTTATTTTAATCTTAGAATTCTGTTTATAATTGTATCTTATTAATTGAATTATTACTTACATCGTTACTAATTAATTCATATTGTACTCGTTAAGCTTATAAATAGTAGTAAATAATAATCAAATCTATAACTAAATCAAATTTCATTTATTTCAATCCTTTGAGTATGATATTTTGGCACCGTATGTCATCTGGGAGGACCATATTGGATGTATTTTTCTGAATAAATAAATAAAAATAAAATAAAATAAATATGAGATAAGGAACAAAAGTTTATGCAAAATGTCGTTTATAAGCATATCGATAGTTTCTCTACATCTCTAATACTTTTTTTTTGTTAAGAAAAGAAAAAATATTCATAGACATAACATACTGAACACATATACAATAAAAAAAATTATATTTGATTCCTCATTAAAAGTGGTTTCAATTGGAACTTAAACATCTGTGAAGTTGACCATTGATACGAGCACTTGAGGTTTATTGACGGCAATTACTGATTAATATCAAAAAATAACAAAACTAATAACTGTAAGAAGTTTTGCAAGAATGAAGTAAGCAAACATCAATATACTTAAACAAAGCAGTAGAATAGAAGCAACAAAACAGATATGTTTTACTTCAGAAGTGAAGAACTGAATGGTTTAATCATACTGTCATAATTAATTGGTTGAATCATAATACTTAATTGATGTAATCCTGTGAGAAAGTCCGAACATCCTAAAAACATAAGATTATGTTATTTATTAAACAACTATTTATCTAACAGACCCTTAAGCCGTAACTAGATTTTCATAACGACATCTTGTCAAAGTATGGAGAAGATGTTTTATTTCAAGACTTCGTCAGATGGGAGATGAATGTTTCTACTATATGGCTGAGACAAATATTAAATTCCACACATATTGGACGGTTTTTATATTTTTTGAAACAAAATATTGTATGAACTCTAAGATAGAGATGACAGAGAATTCATGTGTATTTATAAACATTTACTGAGAATGTTGTACAATAGTACTAATTTATCTTTTTCAGATCTTTACAAAAATAAAAAACACAATAGAAGATGTGAATGTTATCTATAACTAAG
>NW_027109456.1:964480-965825 GCF_000696795.3 Halyomorpha halys
AAACTTAAGGCACTGTTCTTCCCTTAGTGTAAAAGGTTACATTTCGCATCCTTAAAGAATAATGGGAAGGATAATAGTTTTGTGAATTCTAACTTTAAATTTTTTGGACGGGAGGCGCGAGCTAAGCATTTCCGAAATTAAAAAAATAACAAGCATTTTCTACCATTAATCTAGCTTTATTTCTTCACCAATTTCGTTTTTTCTAGTTACTGTAGAACCTAAATACTTAAACCTATCTACCGGTTTTTTTTTTTGTTTTTTTTAAGTTAAATAATGAAATTTTAATTTTAATTTATCGTTGCATGAAAAAACCGAAATAAGTAAAAAATTAACAACGTGAATTTAATTGATTCTAAATATTAATTTAACCATAGAAATCTACACATTTAAAAAAAAAAATTAAGACAACCTTCATAGAATAAACAGAAGGTAACATCTACGTATTAATCATTGGCTTTACCATTGGTTGAATTTTCCTCTGAAAATTAAAAAAATGATATTGAAGTCATTGACTAAGACATTAATTTTCCAAGAGGACCTCTGAAATAAACATTAATTATATATATACTTTACTCGGTTAGAATTATGGATAAACAGATTTCTCTGAATGATATAGAAGCCTTTAAAAATACTTTTTTTTTTTAAGTTATGTAAGTAATTGATATCATCAAATTTGAGAGCACAGGATAGAAAATAAAGTTTTAAAAAATGAAATATTATTATCGATAAAGAATAGTTGAAGAAGCACCTAAGTTTCACGAACCAAGGTTTTTTTAAAATATTTAATCCGGATAAAAAATTCTTAAGTGTGCCGTTCTTCAAGATTGCCACTTAGTTGTTGATGCCTAAAGAATCCCCCCTGCACAATCACAATAATGGTTCTACTCTTATTTTTTTATTTCTTTTTTTAATCAATCTCTGAAAGTGCTACGGCTTTTTATATAAAAAGCATCCTCCAGAACACTCAGACATTTTTCATGAAATTCACTTTAGACGAAAGAAATCTAATTAAAACAATATCATAATGGTTAGATATCTTTATAGGATGCTAAATTTAGAGAAACCATCATTTGCTTCTAAATCTTAGGGTTAATAGATAGGAACAATAATATGATTGAAGCAATTTATCCATTTCTAAACAGCCCTGAATAATTCACAGTAATCTGTTCACCGTTAACTCTAACTCAGAGAACTGACGTATACACTAAATTATTAATTTGAGAGGCCCCCGTGGGAGAACGCACACGTATAAAAATCAATACACCTGAGTCAATAAAATTTATTTGTTTATTTTATTTTGTACTTATTATAAACCTTTAAAGAAAAATGTAACAATATTTCACCT
>NW_027109456.1:965875-971715 GCF_000696795.3 Halyomorpha halys
AAAGCACAATGTCAAAAAAGAGAAGAAGGAATAAGATTTAACACGTTTGAACTGCTGTAACATACTAACTTTATTGTGTTCGTTACATCTCTTATATACCCTCGATCAGCTGATCCCCTCAGTCAGCTGACATCGAAATAACAGCTGACTCATACCGTAACTTATATATATATAACTGCAAAGAAAAAAACACTTTAGTTTTGTAAGATAACATAATTAATTTGATTTAATATTTATTACTCCTAAAATATAGTACTACTACGTAGAAAATATTCCATTTTTTAATATGGTTAGTGCATCACGTTTGAAAAAAAAGAGGGAAAAATAAAAAAAAAAAATCGTAGGAAAATAGTCCGGGTGGCGGTCAATAAAGATATCAAAATATTAAAAGAAAACTATTTATTGTTAACCAATGTTTTTGCCCACTTTGCAGGGCTCCGTCAGGGCTAAATGAAAAAACAAGATAAAAACATTTTAGAATTGACAGAATACAAATAAAAAACATTTCAAAACAATTGATATGTTTATTAAGCATATATAAAAAATAATATAGAGGTAATATAAAGAGGTAGGTGTAAAAGGTAAAACAGATAGGTGAAGTAAATAAAGCATAGGTGAGTTTTAGTGCCTCTTATGAAATCTTACCCTTCCTAAGGGTTACCCATAGAAGTGGGGAAATTTCCTACCTGACTTTCCGTTCCTCAGTCATCATCTCTATTTCAATCTGACAGGTACTTTCGCCTATGTCTATTGGTTATTTTAATTAATTTTCTTAATATCTCCTTTTTACATATTACTATACCTCACCTATGATAAAACCTATAAAATATTTTCTTTAAAACGTATGATGAAAGCATGTAATATTTTGAGTAAATGCATTCTAATGAACTTTTTTTTACCAGGACTCATTTAGTTTTTTGTATAAAAAGAAAATGTTAAAAATGAAATTAGCAAATTTAAAAAAAAATAGAAATCATGAACAATCGAGGTAAAATATGTCAATCAAAGCTTTTAATATCATTAGATGAAACTTGTATATTTAATAATAATTGAAACTGTAATATTTAAGTAAATGTAGAGGGGTTTAAGTGGTCAAATAAAATTACTGGTGTAAAATATATGGCTTATTGGTGAATCATTCATGAGTCCCACCGAAAGGGAATATTCAAAAAGAAAAACACGTGAAGAAATATTAGAAAAGAACATAAACACTAAGATTCCTCTTATTTAAAATTTAAAAAAATTTACTGTGGACAATTTTTGACCACCACACTTGAAATCAATTATTCTAAAATACTTATTAAATGATGAAGTGAAAAGAAAAATGTCCAGTAAGTTCAAGAAAATTCATCCTACCTGTACTAGCCATTTGAAAAAACATGACTGAGGTCTGTTTTCTTTCTGCCTTGTTTCTATTATAATCTGATTTGTTGCTGTTTACTTTTTCCTTTGCTTAATCAGCTTCCTAAATTAAGATGATTTCGTGTCCAAACCACTGGAATGATATTAGTTCACTAAAATTCAAAATGCTTTCAAGAAGACAATATAAAAAAACAGATAATTTTATTTAGTATTTTTCTAAAACAAGAATGGTTACCTAATATGACCAGACTTTAGCTTTGTTCGATATAATTATCTTAAGTCTACTCTTCCCGTTTTCAGTAAATGTTTCAAAAATGATACAGGACCGTCGCTAAATTGGGGTTTTAGTGGGGCGGGTTGGCCTAATATTTTTTTGTTATGATCTCCTCTTGTGAGATTGTGACATCGACCAACATACTCGCAATGTTGTGTCTATGTTAAAAGTGATGTTTTTCAGTTAAAAATCTTGAGAATATTTCCATCCTCTACCTTAGAGCGACTTTCAACATCGTCGTCTCACCTTCCCTAAGCAGGCCAAGAAGAGGCTCAAGCTTAATTCAAGTCGGGCCTAAATCGTATAGGCTGCACCATCTGCTCGCCTCACCGCTACTATCACTGCGCCTGAAGCTACAGACCTACAAGGCAATTATCAGACCAACTCTGCTCTATGATGCACCTTTAATAAGACTCCTCTACTAAACTACGTTGAACAGACTGCAGAGATTCCAGGGATCCGTTCTACGAAGAATCGTCAGGAAAACCAAGCTTCAGAGGACCAAGAACAGTGTCGTCCGTAAAGAGCTCTAACTCCTCAATGAGCCGGAGTTTATAAGCCGACGGCACATCAAATTTTTTGATGGGTAGAAGCCCTGTTCCAACCCTCTGTTTCGAGACATCGCCCCACCACCAAGAACTAGCAGTGCACTGTCCCCTTATTCGACGTCCCCAACGAGTGAAGGGCTTTGGACTCGGCAGTTTAAAGTCGTTACTCACACGTCCCGAGTCCAGCGGAACATCCCTCCCTGTTCCAATAATCCACTGGCGTTAGCTAAATGATCTTTAATACCTTAATTGGACCCTGTAACTAACCTTATAATGCCACAAGACAATATTGTACTATTATTGTAATATTTATAAATTATATCAAAGAATAAAAATAAAAAGATTTTCCGATCTACTTAACGCATTTGTTAATCTTATAACCAGCCTTTTGTGTGTCTGTCAACGTGTTTATTTGTCTATTTTAGTCACTTTTTAAATATTGTTCGATTTAACTATCATAAGACTCCACTTAATAGATATAAATAACGTTTTTCAAATTTTTATTACAACTTGTTCGAATTTTACTTTCACAAATTTAGGAATATTTTTCTATCGATAGCCTTTGCCTAACCACAGATAGTCGATTTTAAATTACGTATGCAAAAAAAAAATGAATTTATTGCCAAACCTTTTCTGGCCATTATGTGACTTATACCCAAATTCTTGCCATCTAGAATAAAAAAAAAACTTATTATTCTTGTTGCTCCTATTTAAATTTAAGGGCAAAAATTACGAATGGTTATCATTGCTCATTAAGCCTTATTTTGTTATTAAATAGCCGTTATTGATAATAGGATTTTTTATAATCATTTATTAATTTATTACATAAAAATCAGATTCCCCTGGTATGAATCTGATGGCTATTATGTTATAAATTAAATGTTTTTTTTAATTCCCTTTTGTTGTCCAAGGCCTCGGAGAGTTGTTGCGCAACACTACAATTTTCCAAGATCCTTCTGTATAGGGGATACTCCTCAAAGATTTGAAACACAGTGATAGCTCAATTACAGATTTGACACCGAGATGGATCACCTTGTTATCTGTTGGTCATGGGTCAACCGACAGTATCCAATTCTGAGGTTTTACGCAACTACTGTTATAAATAATTCTAAATTATAATCTCATAAAAAATTATATGAGTATAGGATAATATAAAAGGAATCTCGTCTCAATGTAGGTCAATATTGGCAATATTTCTGATTAAATTCCGATCGTTATTAGAATGCTGATGAAACGTCCCCTACTAACAAATACGACCCGTCCACATACGCGTCTATTTTACCTCAGCTTAAAAAAAATAAATAAATAAATAAAAAAAAAAAAAAAAGGAATACTTTTATCTATTCTTCATTGTCATGTTGTCACTCTAGCCGAGAATTCGTGGCGAGTTAACGTGTTACAGAGAAATTTAGGATGTTCGTCCCCCACAACACACCAACATTCTCTTAGCGAACTGTCATAAATGCATTAAAAAAAATAGGAAAAAACTAAGATAAGATTGAGGCATTCTCATCTTAATTATTGTCTCCTAGAGAAGATTTCGAAGAGAAACTGCCCTCTAAATATTTTGTATAATCAACCCCAACAGGTCTGATTTCATAGAGCAACGAAAAAATGATGAGGTAATCAAGAAACAAACAAGTATAATGGTGAAGAAAAATTTTGTATACATGACTATATTGAGATAAATATTAAATCCAAACATCACTACTTGTTTTTGTGTGTTAATGTGGATTTTAAAAGTGGTAGATGTATGTAGACCTGGGAGTCAATGAATACCGATGCAATTCAATCCCAAATTTATTAACAGTAACGTTATTTTTGTTTAGAATACCGTTTGGAACGTGGTATGGCATCGTAAATAAAATTAATCATTAAAGAAAAACATAATCTGTTTCTTGGGCCGCCCGTAGCTCAGTGGTTAAGACACAGTCTATTGGCGGTCCCGGTTCGAATTCGGCCTGGGGCGTTGACTTTTTTCATTGAGTGGCGGTCCTACAAAATGCAGAACTTGACCCCCCAACCATGGTTAGGTAATATAAGACTCCAATGGGAGTCATAGCCAAAAAAAACAAAAAAAAAAACTGTTTCTTAATTATAACAAAAATATCCAAATAGCCCCAACAATTCTTTATTAAATCATGTCACATGTACAACGGTTTCGGCCGACACGGTCATACGAGAACAATCTTAATTTTAGTTCACAGCCTCACACTTACTAATAATTATTTGCAAGCAATTATGCCCAGGTCAAATGTAACACAGTCAAAACTAACCTACATTCGTCACTATTACATTTAATTATAAATTCTATTCTTTGTATATTTCGTTATTTTATTAACATAAGTTTAATAAATCGTCAAATTTCTATTAATAAATTTTAGTCTGTGAAACTAAAATTAAGATTATTCTTGATGATGGGTGTGTAGGTCGAAACGTTGGACATGTAATAGGATTTAATAAAGCATTGTTGAAGATATTTGGATATCTTCTAATATGTTTAATAAAACAGCCAATCTCCAAACAAGATAATAGAAATACGATTTTTTTTTATTAAGAGAGGGCCCATAAGGGAATTTTAAAAATATGTAGGGTTAATAACCAAAAAAAATCGTGGCCCGTATTTTTTTTTTCTGTTGAAAGAATTTATTTCCCTCTTAAAATTAGTATTCGTATTTTAAATATTGATTCTATGACAATATAACATTTTATAAATAGTTAGGAGCAGAATAGTCAACTGTTCTGTTCTTAATTTCTGCCATATTTTTCCCCAATAAAAAGGTAAAGATGAAAAAAAAATTGAAAAGGATTTTTCAGAAAATAATAAAAATTGGAATTAGTAATATTGTCAACTGAAAGGCTTAATTTGTAACATTACTCAAATTAATAAATTGTATGTAGTTTGTTTTATACGGCAGAATTGACTTTTAAACTAAAGGCTCGTTTCTAGAGTGATAGCTATCCTGATTAATGTAGCTTCTATCGTCGAGTAAACTATCTGATTAAACAACATTAGATTTTACGACAGTGCTGTTGCCCAATCGGGTCTTGCGGGGTAGTGAACAGTACATATAAAAGTGGCACCAACGGCTGAATGTAGAGAGAGGCATTGACAGTTAACACTCACCAACTCAGTGTTTCTTTAATTTTATGTCATTTATATTCAATGTTATTAAAGTTATATTTATAAATTTATTTTCATTTTATTTGCTATTTAGTTAAAACTGCATTATCCATTGATATTAAATTTATATATATTGAAATTGTTTTCCACTCACCAATTTGTTTGATTGACTGTCTCAAAGTCTGACTGTAAGCGTGTGACGATGAAACACGGTCACTGTGGGGACAGACCATAAATAATTTTTATGTTAACAGCTAAAAAGGGTCTAGATTTCACTTACTTTAGTTAATCGGAAACATCATTTTATTTTAAATTTTTTTGTTAAAGGACTCATCCTATATGAACATTTGATCTACCAATACGAGGACGTTGGTCCTGCAAGAAATACCGCAAGGACGGATCCTGCCCTCAAAATAATTAATTAATTAACTTCAAGACTTACTGAAACAATACAATAAAATCAGGGTTATTAAAATTATTTTTAAATATGACCTAAACAAATCAATCATATTGACTCGGATAATTTATTTAT
>NW_027109456.1:971830-980618 GCF_000696795.3 Halyomorpha halys
TAGTTAAACATATAATTTCAAATTATGAGGAAGATGGTCAGGGTTGCGGTCAAAAAAGAAAAAAAAAAGTTAACAACTATCTATTCTCCTACGTTTCGCCCAACTTTGTAGAGCTTCATCAGAGCTTTCCACGTTGATAGTTTTCGAAACTTTTATTAAAATGCATTTATTAGTTATGGGAAGAAACTAGAACTAATTATGGAAATAAACGTCGGGAATAAAAAAATAATGTTTTCTCAAGGCTTAATTACAAAAAAATATCCAATCCAATCTTCATGAACTAGAAGGCTGCTTGTACATGACTTATATTAAAGTATTAATGTTTGGATGAGGGAGTGAGTAACTCAGTGGTAAGGAACTGTGCTACTAACTTCATGAACCCAGGTTCGTATTCAGCTGTGGCAGATAATCAGTTTCTGCAGCCCCCTGTGGGTTCGGGAGCCCTCCAGAGTCCACCCAGCCCCATAAAGTGCACTATTAAAATCTGGTAGTCAAGCGTGATTCTGATCAAATCACCTCCTTCCACAACCGTTGGTCTAGTAAGAGTAATTCCTAACAAAATAAAAACAGACATCCTCCGGACAAAATAAACAACGCATCAAATTTTAATAATTACTTTCATTCAGCGCGATAATAAAATGAATGAAGGATATGTGGCGCAAATTGTAATACTAAAAGTAACCCACAAGAGCCCATAAGAATATGCGACTGATTAAATCCGCCCGAAGACTAGCCGAGAAATAGCAACAAACATCGGCCAGAATAAGTTATAGCTGTTATTGTGTAGCTGACGTGACCTGAAAACAAAGTTGTGATGGGCACATTAGCGCCTTCGAGGCCGTTTGCTCAGCTTCATAGCTTTCTATTCATAGCCACTCTGGTTCCGTAATGCATTTCAATCTAAAGGCGGAGGCTATCCTTGATAGTATCTTCAAGAAACCAGCAATTTCAGATCCTAGGATATCCATTTAAAGAGACACTACAAAAAATGAAAAACGCATACGACTGCAAATGAAGCACTTAGGGGTGCTATAACAGTAACTTAGATTGGAAACTTGAGTTATTAGCACCACCAGTAGTCAGAAACGTCGTTTTGCGATTTGTTTATAATCACTGAATAGAAGAACAAGTGTCTACAGACTTATAAACAGTGAGACCAAAAAGAGTATGTGTGGTGGTTTCCCGTTCAGAATGGTGAACAAGATGCAATGGCAGATACGTCTGCACACTGGGAAGTTTAGGTCTGCCCTCTGACAAGACCCTCCCTGACAAGATCGCAGGGATAGGTAGGGAGAGAGGGAGGAAGGGAGGGAGAGAGGGAGGAAGGGAGGGAGTGAGGGAGGAAGGGAGGGAGTGAGGGAGTGAGGGAGAGAGTGAGAGTGAGAGTGAGAGAGAGAGAGAGAGAGACTTATCTTATCTTATGAATGGGAGAGGAGGTGGGATAACTGTGCAACTGGAAGACTGACTCACGAGTTCCTACTAGATGTCAGAAAAAGGGTCAAAAATGAATGGATAGAGACAGATCACTGGAGAGTGCAGCTTCTTACAGGCGATGGCAACATCAATTCCAAGTTACACTTCTTCAAAAAAAAAAAAAAAAAAAAAAAAAAATTACCATAACTGTAGCTGCGGAACCGTAGAAGGCGTGAAACATAATTTTTGACTGCCCTATGTACACTATGTACCAGACTGGCTTTAACAGGTGAATTCTCCTTGCTCGAGAAGCAAGTCTTAGAAAGTGTTTGCAATGTAGATCAGAGGTACCCAATCTTTTAATAACGTGTTCCAAAAATAATCCATATTCAGCCATGCCACAACTTCAATCCCCTCCCATACGTTGATAGCTTAAGTCATTAAAATTGAATAGGAAAAAAATCAAACGAAGAATTAATACTTTTATCTACTAAAATAAATATAAGTAGTAAGCCATACTAATTTGAGGAATTCTATATATTTTGATTCTCAACGTAAACAGTTTAATAAAAAACTAATTCACATCAAAAATTATAAACTTCTCTTTTAGAAGTTAGGGAGAAACATGGAGCTGGTAGCCACTTGACATATACATGAGAGAGGAAAGGTAGAAGGACCGGCCCTTGAGTTACCCCAGGATGAGGAGCGGCAAAAGCTTTTCAAGCGTTCTCCAGCAAACTCATTGTCTGCTATTCAAAGCAAAATAATCTTGACTTGTTATCAAATACTTTATCCAGTTAATAAAATATGAACTTACAGTTAGTAATAAGGAAAGATAAACATTTTACAATTCAGATACAGACAAGAAAATAAATCGCTTTTGACAAGGAATAAAACTTTTAGCCAATTTTGAAATGTCACGATGATAGTGAGTGAGAAATTTTAATTGTTCTTGCTTAATTAATTGAAACGTGCTGATTAAACTGAGATAAGAGAAATTAATCATTTCATTAAAATCAGGAGTATGATCCATGACATCATTTTTTTGTTTTTATTAGAATTACATTACGGCGATATTTAAACACCTGGTTTATTGGTGGTGATATTTATTTCAGTTTAAAAATTCATTTTCTGAAAATTGTATTAACTGGAAATTATCCTAATTCTGCTAAGCCACTTCTGGGAGTATAGGTACCTAAGTGACAGTAGTAGCTGTTATTGATGAAATCGGTACCCAACATTCCAACAACTTCAGGTCCAATTGGACGAACAGTTTTCGAAGAACAGTTGTGACAAGGAGATTAAATTTTCCAATGTGTAAGCGAAACTATTTTTTTCTTTCTCTTTCTCTTTTTAATTACATCCGCAAAACTACAAAATAATACGAAAATGACAATCAGCAGATTGCCTGACTGTTACATTAATTAAACAAATAGCATATAAGGGGTGAGGAAGAACAGCACCCAGCGGTACCTACTACTCTGCCTTTTCTTACTTTTTCAAGTTAGCAGGTATCTCATCCACGTTATTTTTAGTCTCCTTCTTATGTTCTCGGAAATGAGAGTCGTGGCCATTCAGTGACTCTTGGAATTTTCAAGTCGGTATGTAAAGTATTCTTATTTACATACCATGTTGCTTTGGTGATAAGTCATTTATTTTAAATTGGATAGATTGTAGTCCTTTGATGTGAGTCTGTTCAGCTATTCCATAAATTTGAAGTGTATAATTCCAAACAGGTTTTAGTAATTATCTGTATGCGCTTAATTTTTGTCACGTTTTTAATTTGGAGTTTCAACTGAGTAGTGATCGCAATAGATTTAGTAACTGACGTTAGGTACCACTTTATTCTATCACCATGGTGGGGGATCAAGTTTTCAGCCAAGTAGACGACCACAGAAATAAAATTCGACCCCTCAGGCCGGATTCAAACTGGCGCGGCTTTTGTTCACAGGTTGCAAAGACCAACATCTCAACTGTTTGTTAGGCGGCCCCCGATCTCCTCTCTGTGCCGGTGTTCATAAGGAAATAACATTAAGTTCTTTGAAGAACTGAAGGCCTGAGCTAACCCGTTGTTCAGAACGGTCCCCCCACGGGGTGTGTTAGAGGTGTGGGGTATCTTAGCCTAGGAGGTGCTAAGACACTTTCCCCTTGGACGACGTTTTTGCTGAGGGAAAGATTTCGAACTCTGAAGTCGTCTTCACTACCACCACCAGCAGAGCGATCCCTCCCAGATTTATGAGATCCCTCCCAGATTTATGAGATCCCTCCGCAATTAATGCAAGCCGCTAGTAAAACAAACATTTAGTAGACTCAGGCTACTTAAAATGCCACTCTTGTAAAAAAAAAATACAAATAAAAAGGCGTTTATAACATATTTTATTATTTATATAAAGTTTGTATTGTTTTTAATAATAAAAGGAGTTTAAGTAAAAAAAAAAAATTGTAAGCAACTCTTCCTCAATTAAATATAGACAAACTAGCTATAATTTCTACTCAAATCCTAAATTAGTGATAAAATAACTATTTTCGACTAGAGATGAATACCACTGAAAATATAACGTAACAAAAAAAATCTAATTTAAGACGATGACTGAACATGCCTCGAGGAAAATTTTCAAGGTATATGAAACAAGCAGAATTCCAATTCGTTAAATACGACTGACAGAAAAAGCTATAAATTACATTGCACCTTTTACCACCCACCGGTGGGTGAGCTGTTATATTGGAACTGATACAAAAATCGAAAGAAGGGCTAACAAACAATCAATTTTAACCTCCATTAAGAAGTTTGTAAACACTAAATGGATGGAATAGGTTTATTTTAGGGAAATTCGTAGAAAATGAAACGAGAAAGGATGGTAGTGGGAAGAACAAAGAATGAACTATTACGTGTTTCATACTTAGATTATCTCCAGTTATGCTTGATTATAAGGATCTCGAGGCCGCTCTACCTTTTTATAGATAAATACTTCGAAATAAATTTATATACTTCGAATAAACTTCGGATACATATACTTCGAAAGCCAATATGTAGAGTAAATAACTGAAGAGAAAAAAAGAGTAGACGGAAGAACGAAAAAAACAATATGGTGAACAATTTAACATCTAACATTGAATCCGGTAGCTCATGATCTTCGAGCAAAATAGGGATGCAAATGTAGATATACAAGATATCGATATTTTTATACATCGAAATAGTGATTCGATATATCAATAAAAAAATTGAATACTTCGATATAACAGCCTTTCAAATTTTTAACATTAAAAAAAAAAAATATGAATATTACATTGAATTTAAGGAAAGGATCTTAGAATTCTGTTAGCTATCGGAGTATGTAATTTGCATACCAATTGCATATTTTATAATTTATCATTATGCATTAAATCACAAAATAAGCATGTATCTATTAACACTCATAATAAAAAAAATTACAATGAAAATGAGAAGAAAATCAAACTTTAATATAAAAAAAAAAATCAATATTGAATGAATCACTTAAAACTATTAAATTTTTTATATTAATTACCAAAAACACTAATTTGATAAAACACGGTTTAAATGCTTAATATACACAAAATTTAAAAAAGAAGTAATTATATAAATAAAATTAAAATTAATAATGAACGATGCCTATCAAACGAAAAACTAAAACTATCATTAAAAAGAAAAACAAGATTGTTATTATGATAGAAACAATAATAAAACTCATATTTCTTAATTTTTTCATTTTTAAAAATAATACATTTATTTTTGATACACTCAGTCATACACCGATATTATAATATATCAAATGAAAATTATCGGACAAAAATGTTAATACATTTTTAAATATCGATAGTTCTGTATAATCATAGAGAAAAAGAACCTTGGTGGGCAATGAATTCTTTCAGTTTTCTGGTGGATAAAACAACCCCATTGTCGAAATTTTTTAACACTTATTCTAACTAATTTTTCTCTGAAAATGAAGATGAAAAGGTAATACCGAATTATCTAACATCAACACTGATTGCCAATAATTAGAAAAAAATTCCTAAGAAGGAAAAGGCTCAAAGAAGAAAAGCATCAGAAGCATTTATGGTTATAAAGAATTGTTATGTGGGTATGACAAAAGCTACGTAGAGAAATAAACACTATGGTATTTAGTAATACGTAGGTCAGAATCTAAGTAACAAATAAAATCCTACGATATTCCGAATAGTTAAACATCATATTGATAATTTATTAAACTATTATGAATTGGAGGAACATGCATATACAGGAGAATCAGCGCCAATGAAAACTGAAAATTAAGAAGCGGTTGCTGCACAAAATGAATTTGAAGAAGAGGACAAAGATGTTGATGATTATTTAGAAGCAGAAAAGGAAGAACTTGGAAATCCTTCAATAACTAAATTAAATTAATTTAGATGTTTTAAAAATTGACATAAATAAACTGTTTTTTTTTTATTATATTTAAAAATCGTTAAAAATACAACATATTGTAGGTTTTGTAATTATCGCAGAATGTCTGATATTTTGTAATTAATTGGGTAAGAAACCAAGGTGTACAAGTAACAATATTGTAAATAAATTATCTGTTTCCGAACCAAATTCACGCTTTAGTGAAATTTTCGATAATTAGTTGTTAATTAATCATAATTTCACAATTTTCTCTATTATGATACTTGAATTTGGTTCAGGAACAAATAGATAGCACGTAAAAATCGCTTCGTCAAGGTACTCTGCCAATATCAGAAGAAAATTAAGAGGCATATTCCTTTCAACTTATACAAGATCACTGAGTTTGCGAGCAACTCGAGGAAGTGGTTAGTACGATATCGTTCCTAGTTCTTTTTTCGATTAACTATCAGTCACTGTTCCTTCAGACGTAAATGGAGGAAACTTGAGGTGGGCTGATATGTAAAACGAAACTATATTTATCTTGCTTTATACTTCTTCAGAAGCATTGGCTCTTTCTGTGACCGGAAAACAAAACAAAAGATGCTGAACGCGTTTTCCAAATATCCGCGAGCCCGATATACACTATTTTTTACTACCTTTCTTTGTTTGTCCAGGAATAGTTTTCAAAATATTTTGGTGAAGGGAATGGCATCGGCTGCAACAATGACGCACGTGACAGTAGAAATTCTTCCAGGTAAAGATCTTTTCTTCAGGTAAATTTCCACCGAAATAACTCAATTTCACAATTTTTCCTTGATATCCAACATATATAAGAATACATGGAGCCCATAAATTCCAATAATATTATTGGAACACGATAGCTCACCATCCAGAATTACAAGATATTGATGGAACTGCCAGATGTTTTTGTATCCAGCTATAATTAGATTCCATTCCTTTAGTACCGAGGATATCTCTTTACCTTCTTTGGATCACTGCCGCTAGAAAATTAAGAAAAATATTTTTGTTTAAAATATCAAGCAACTGCAGGATGATTACTTGCGAAAAGAGTTTGATAAATATAACACGATAAGCAAGAAAAAAATATCTGTTCCAGGCAGATGGAAAACGACAATCCAGCCACGAGATAGAAGAAGGTAGATCCACTTTGCTAAATTAAAGTTCTAACATTCACAATGTCAGTGTCGCTAACCAATTGACTGATTACTATCCTCAGCCTTCCACCTAATGCTACCTACCATCTTCCAAGATTAAATGGTAACCCCGGTTTCAGCCCATTCTGTAAAGATATTGCCTGGAGTTGATTGGTTCTCTTGTTAAGTGATTCATCTATATTGATTCTAACCAAAAGAAAAAGAGGTTCTTAAAAAAAAAAAAAAAAAAAAAGGAGAAATAATGGAAGTGGAAAAATCTAAACGAAGAGGAGGGGGGTAATCATACCCACTAGTGCAACGCGCAACTAAAAACCAACAAAAATTTGATTTTGATAACACGATAATTTTACATAAAGAAAACAACATGTTCAAAAGAAAAATACTTGAGTCAAATTATATATCATAGAACATCAATACAGTTAATTTTAAAACAGATACAAGAAATTTGAACCAATAAAATGCAGAGAAATTTAAGCAAAATAAAGGTTTGAAAAATATGGTTAAAATTTTATGATACTATTCACAATTAATTTTAATGATAAAATAAATAAAAATTTAGACCAAAATGCAATTTGAAATAAATTAATTATATGCCTGACCTGAGTGTATGAAAGGTTAATAATAGTCTGTTTATATGATACGATGATAGTTGACAGTATTTAAGTAGATTCAAAATAAAATGTATAAAAATTATTGAACTTATGTCAAAATAGGTAACTAAATATAAGCTTATTAATTATTATTATAATTTCCCATTAATTCATTGTTTCATAGCGTTATTTGTTCCTAATTAAGGGAGTTACTCCCATGAAGTATTTAGTTAACCAAACACATTTAAAAATATGATTACTAGTGCAACACACAACTAAAAACCAACAAAAATTTGATTTTAATAACAAGATAATTTTACATAAAGAAAACAACATGTTCAAAAGAAAAATACTTGAGTCAATTTATATATCATAGAACATCAATACACTTAATTTTAAAACAGATACAAGAAATTTGAACCAATACAATGCAGAGATTTTAAGCAAAATAAATGTTTGAAATAAATTAATTATATACCTGACCTGAGTGTATGAAAGGTTAAAAATAGTCTGTTTATATGATAAGATGATAGTTGATAGTATTTAAGTAGATTTAAAATAAAATGTTTAAAAATTAATGAACTTATGTCAAAATAGGTAACTAAACATAAGCTTATTAATTATTATTATAATTTCCTATTAATTTATTGTTTCATAGCGTAATTTGTTTGTAATTAATGACTAAAGGGCTAAATAGCCTGCAAAGAATTGTGTGAATTGTGAGGTGTAAATTTATATTTAAGATATGCTAAATTATTAATAGTAACGATGTTGTTAAAATTGTTACAAACGTGTGTATAATAAGCTGTTTGATTGTCAAATTGTTGAAGATGGCCGAATCGGCCGAAACGTTGCACTGTTGGTAATGTAATAAACAGTGACGAGACATAAATAAATACCTTGATTAATTTATTTTAAAAATATGATTAAGTTTCAATCTCTATCTCTCGAGAAGATGAAATACTCTTTTCATAGCAGATTTATTTTCTAATAATTTAGTCCCGAAAAGAAGACCTTCCAATGTAAAAATGTTATTAGGATCTTGCCAATGGGTAGTTTCTCTATATGCCATTGTAATCTAACATTACATTTACTAAATGTATTTTTATGTAAATACAATTTGAATAAATAAAAGAAATAATAATAATTTAGTAAATTATTTCCTCATAACATAGCTTTATTCTCTTCTCTTTATATATATTAAGAATTAATACCAGGGCATTCAAAAA
>NW_027109456.1:981803-995729 GCF_000696795.3 Halyomorpha halys
TCGTCATTTTTTTTTCTTCCATGTTTGCCAATTGGCTGGAAGTGATGATGGATAACTTACTTCACAGTGCTGAGTACATTTCCACTAACTTTATAAACAATACAATTAAAGGTTCTCTCTTTTAGACAAAAATAATGGTAAAATTATAATTTTTCTGAAAGAGAGAACCTTCAATAGATTTTTCGTAAATCTAGTAAAATGTACTTAGTACCACTGTGAAGTAAGCCATCGATCTGAGATACGAAGGAGTGGAAAGCACTGTATGAAAGAAAAAATTATATTCCATAAGAACGATGATCTAATAAGGAAAGATCTATCGGAAACTCGATTTTTGTTTTTGTTTTTTTATTGCGACATAGATTAATTAAATTAAAATCTGTACCGCTACAATCTATGAAGAGTGTTTGAATTAAGAGTGCAGCAGACCAACGTGCATGAAGTTGAAGCACTCGACCGCCATATTTTACCCAATAAAGGGTAACCAATTTATGAGGCTGGTTAGACCTCAGAAAAATTACATAACCTAATATAATAACACTTCAATACATTCTGCAATAATTCCGAATAAATAAATAATATGATAATTATATTAACAATATGTATAATTATTCTAGCACTTACAAAAGGTTGAAAGTCAACTGAGACAAGAAACCGGTGAAAACAAATGAAAGCCTGTTGTAACAGTCACCTGAAAAAATGATAAAAATATGATTTTCAATGTTTTTAAAATAAAAATACTGCTTAATTTGATATTTAAGGCGTTAAACTACAAAAGAAAAAAATCTAAATCGTATTGTAAAAAAATTCCAAAATAAATGATTTAGGAATTTATCTCGTACAGAAACTCAAACTAAATTTTTAAAATCAGATTAAATTTAGTTAATAGTGAATGCTTAATCACGAGTTCTACTACGGGATAAATTCCTAAATTATGGGTATGCTTGTGTTACCCGAAAAGAACCAATAACTTTGTGACAGATCCTTCAGCATTTCCATACCTCATTTGAGGGATGCCATCACAACTTTATATGTTGGAACACAATCTTTTGTGTAGGGAGTAGTAATGATTTTACACAAGATATCATAGTTCTGAGCTAGTGATTAAATTCTTTATGCAATTGTCCCATTTATTATTATAATGTTATCAGTTCACAGACAAATTCGATGTTTTTTACAAATTTTTATATGAAAAATTTGAATTTAACTTACCATTACCTGTCAGTTTATTGAAACTGAATATTAATCCTCTCTCGAGCAAAAATTCGAAGTCTTTTGACACAAAGTTTTGAATAATAAACAGACTCAATACAACAAAACCGTTTAATACAATGTAAAATCAAGATCATTCGCCATCTAAATAGTATTACGGCATTTTGTTTTTCTAATAACCAAAAAAGGCACAAACCTTAAAAATTCATGTCAATTTTGTAAAAATAATCTTATCAATAGTTTAGATTGTTTTTATAAACATTTATCAAACATATCGCAATTAATTATTGTGGTTGGAAAGGGATCATTCCATACCAAATCTCCAAGAAATGTTGGAACATCTCTTTGATAATAGGTAGAGTAGATCGGTTCCAACAACCACTTCTGACTATCCAGAACTGTACGGAACATGTGCAGTGTAGGACTTTAGAGAGGTAAACACACTACGCATGCTCTGTACAGTTCCGGACAGTCAGAAGTTCTTGTTGGAACAAACTTAAAGGAGAGGAGAATGGGGGTTGGCTGAGGAACATTAACCACTGCGCATCTCTCCCCCCCCCCTTTTACTCTATGTATTCATATCCATAGTAATTATTTAATAAAATACCATTTCTACGTTATGATTTTCCTAATTCGATACAAAATTTTCTTTCTCACTACAGACGATGACGGAAATGGGTTTTCAGGCGGGAAATTAAAAAATGTATAAAACTTTTTCACGCGATTTTTTACGTTTTCTTCCACACAAAGGATCAAATATGGATTTGCGTCAATCTACCAGTAGTCAAATCAGTGTTGGAACATGCTCATAGTTTCTCCGATTCTTATGAAGTTTTTTAGAAAATCAAATAATTAGTATATAAATATCAATTAAGTGTATGGACGTAAAGGTTATAATTGGATATCATTACACATTACATGCTTTATGATGGTAGCAGCACTGCTACCTTCCTATCAATCAATCACAGCCTCAATCGAAATATAATAAAATTACTTTAATAATAAATGTAATAAAATAAACTAAATAATAATTTTAATATCACAATGGCTTATGATTTAGATTCTCAAAAACCAGATGATATCAAAAAGATTTATTATAAAAAATCTATATACGCCGGCTAGATTAACAAGTTTCAGTCTAGTTCATTTTGCCATGTATAAAAAATTTAATACTTTTTGGCCAGAATTTAACTGATAAAAACTTATAAAAGTTAAATATATTTTGTATGTTCGTTTCTATGTTAATTTTTTATACCTCTAAATAAAAGTATTATGCATATATGAATGTTCGTTCCTTTTTTTATTTAAAATGGATTTAATAAAATCATGGTAATATGAGTAATAAAATCTAAACATACTCATTGGAAGAACCTGAAGCATATTTGAATGTATTTATTTGATTAACATAGTCTGTTTGGTTCGTTAAAACTTGTAAAATAACTTACTTCATAAATTTTATGACGAAATTTTTTATTGCCTTTCCAAAAATTAACATAGTGTTTTAGATATTAGATGAAAGACGAAAACTACTTTCATTAGGCTGACAAGTTTCCTCAGAAGCTCCGATGATCAAAAAAACGCCGGTTTTGTCTAATATTTAAGTGACTCTAAAACTTCCTTGAACAGAATAATATTTTTTTTTTATATAATCTTATATATGAGAAGGGGCAAATTGAACCAAATTCCGTCAAAATCTAAAATGATGGATGTCATGGTACGGATGTAGCGGTATAATCTTTTATAATAAACTTTTTTTAAGAATTAAAAGAGAAAAAATCGCTGATTTAGTTTACACCCTAGATAGAATGTCGATGACATGCCATACTCATTATTTTATTTATGATAATTTATTAATATTAATAATAACTATTATAATTTTATTTTACATATTTTTTTATTGCTGTATGAGTCATCAATTTTGACTTAAAACTGTACACAGATTTTAATAAAGTATTCAAAATTAGGATGAAATAACCTGATAGGTTTCTCATCTTGAAAAGTAATTAAAATAAAATAATATAGAAAAAGAATATTGAAATAATAATAAAATATTAATGAAAATAAATAATGACAATTACGATAATAATTAGAAAGTAGTATTGTTTTCAGCACCAATAGAATGGTTCTATATAAGGAAAAGAAATGAGGGATGAAAATATTCCTAATATTGAATTCCTAGGGGCTGCTTTCATATTTACAACTCCTCTAGACGCCTTGCCCTGAATATATTTCTCCTAACCAGGGAAAATTTGAATTTTAATGTTTACGAATACCGAACCTTTAACAACGTCCATGCCTTCGTCTGTATAACTGGAGTGGAAGGCAATAGCAGACTATAAATATTGACAGAGAAAAAACTATTTCACACAGCCCCTTTTTTTTAAATTTATCTATTTACCAATATTACAATCCACACATTCGGAGCGATAGGTAATTATAATAAAAGAGTAAAAATAATTTATTTATTTATTTCATCTCTACTCCTAAGGGTCATTGGTAGATAAATAAAAATAATTAATAGTCAAGTATATTAACAAAACATAAGTTGCAGTTTTGGGAGTGGCCTACAGAATTAATATTTTATAAGGGATGAACACCCGTCTAAAGGAAGAAAATATTAGTTCCAGAATAATATTAATAATTAGAATAGAACAGTAATTTTCTTAGATAATTCTAGCAGGAAAATATTATATATTGTAATAGGAGATTATGAAATAAGTAGGATCTCAATAGGACCGCAAACGGTGGAATTCTTAATCCACCTAACCTCGTAATCTCCTATTACAATATAAATATTTTCCTGTTAGTATTGACTAGCGTTACCGCCCTGTTACTTCCGTTTCATCATGCGTCACCGAAATCAGTTTACTACCATATAATTTTTTTTCTAATATTGTAGAACGTCAATAAAGAAGTTGCACAAAAAACTTCCACTAATCATACATTCCACACCAATTGTACTGGATAGGTAGGCACATAATTATCTATATTTCGCAATATTTGTCTAAATTATATTAAGTTTAAGAATAAGTTTTATTTTATAAGAAATTAGATTGTATAAATCTAAGGGAGGAGTCGTCTTTGAAACGAAAGTCTCAAGAAAAATACTTTCGCGCGGGGTTTAGTAAAAGTAGTAGGTGAAATTTGATACAATCAGCACTGTTTTTACAATAATCCCTAACTTCCATCCAAATTGGAACCAAATAAATAAATATAGTTTTGTTTATTGATGTTGTTCTTTGCTGACCGCACCCCCCGACAAACTTCTCCAATCATTAATCTACGGTAAACTGGTGTAGGATGTTAATTGTTGGATGTTAAACTGTTTATAGGCACTGCAGATTTCTTCATCTTGTATAATGTATGATTTATTTTGCAGATATATATTTATGGCGTGTGTGTTCGAGATTCTTAAACGGCTGACAACTCGCGTTTTGTGAATACAAGTATTAAAATTTAAATACTCTTCAGGAGAAAAATCTAGATATCTATAAAAATCTAATTCATAATTCAAAAAAATCTAAAAATCTAGTACCCTGTATATTTATTTCGCTTCAGGTTTATTCCTTGATTCATTGCCACCTCTGTCTCATTTCAACCCCTCTTTCCTGTCCTATGCCTGTCTCTGGTTGGGGCTAACTTTAAACACTCATTCTGTTCATTAGTGCGAATAAATGAAATTAATTGATGGTTGCTTTTCTATTACAGTACGCAAATATGTGTGAATAGAAAAATACCTAATAACTGCATAGTCGCACATATTCGAGTACTCTAATAGAAAAGCAACCACCTTTAATTTCATTTATTCGCACTTATGAACAGAATGAGTGTTTAAACTTAGCCTTAACTCAGAGCCAGGCATGAATGAGAGGAAGAAATGAGGCAGAGGTGGCAATAAATCAAGAAATAAAACTGAAGCAAAAGAAATCACCAATAAATCCAACGTCCAATCAACGTGGAACAATGGCAATATTGATTGATCAATCAGAATTTATTTTTTCGAACTTAGAACAGAAACAGAGCATTTCAAGTTGGCCAAATTTAATTTCTTTTCTTTTTGCATTCAGATTTAAAGGATTTTTATTTACTCTATTTAATTTTATTGCTATGTTAACTCTCTCCCAAAATATAATCTACAGTTATTTCTATGCCTTTATTCCATTATTCTAATATATCCATACAGTCCACAAATGCATCAGTCATATTTCAATACAATCTACTTATTCTCATTCACTACATAACAAGCCCTAAATCAATTTTTTAATTTTGTGTAAGATTTAACCGTTCACTACATTACCACGATCTATGCTGTTAACATACCACTTACACAGACCATTATTTGGACTCAATAAAATGTATTTTCATTGAAAACTTGGATTCGATTTTTTTCACGATCACAATAATATATCTACAGTAATAGTTTGTATATGCAAAACTAAAAATAAATAAATGGTAGATTGAAATAATTTCCTCAACATCGTTTACAGGATGAAAGTAAGCAGAAGTTTGGATTGAATAAAATGAAGAATCTGATTTTTATTCAAGGCATCTCCGTTTAAATAGTTGTAAGCTGTTCTGATGCGAATGAAATATTCTCTCTGAGCTCTTTTCCAAGAATGGATAATTCCTCTTTTTTTTTCTTCCGTAAAATTTATCAAAGGAGTAAAAAAAAAATTAATTTTTTTAATACTTTTTACTATGCTTTACTAGAAACTTAAAAGTTCAAGACAGCTTCAAGGTATAGAAAATACGGTAGAGATGTTAAAAATCTTTAAAAGGATTTCCAGCTGGAAGTAGGGATTAATAACTAAAAGATGCTTTCAAAGAATGAAAAATTAATTTTCCGGAGAAGAAAACAGCCGAGGACCTTTGTAATTGAATATAACGGAATTTTCTCCAGAAATAAAAAGAAAAGACCCTTTTGCAGGAAAATAAAATCAGCATACAGTATATTCCTACAGAAAGGTACAGGTGATCGTATCTTCTCACGCATACCGTATTCCAGGATGGTGTGCTCCGCACTTAGCAATAATAACAGCCTGAATGTTGTGGTTTGGGATTTATACAATTATATACATTTTTTGAACCAAGAGGCCCCTGCCAATTCGATTCTGCATCTGACAGAGCCCTTTAACCAATTACCAATATTTGAAACACCTCTTTTAATGCAATATATTTGTTGAAACTGTTTACATACCTGGACATGAAACTGTTTGGATACCTAGTTTTACTGATATTGTCACAGAATATAAATTTTACCAAAAAAGAACGATTTAAAAAATATCCGAAACTATTCTTAAATAATTTTAAAAATTAAATACAAACAGCATTGCATCAATAAAATGCAAAGTACAACTATTACCTTTTGATGTTTAATTAAATTTATTTTACAAGATTGTTTTCAAAGTACAAATATGTTATTAAATAGGAGTTAATCACGGTGGTTTTTGACTTTTCGGGCGAAATATTCAATGTTTGGAGACAGTATCTTCGAAAGTAATCGTGGAACATAGGTCATTCTGGTTTCAAATCGTAAAGCATTTAATTGAATAAAAAAAAAAAAGAGTGAGCAATTCTCTTAGGTGCATAGTTTTGCGTTATCAATTGTGTTTATAGAATAAAAATTTATTGGTTATAATATAAAAACAAAAATTTGTTTCGTGGACCCGTGGTATAAAGCATATCTATTATATCTAACAATTTTCTCCCATTCAATCTCCTCTCGCCATCCAAGGTTTCCGAAGAGAAGATAGCTAAGATTAATGAATTACACGAATGTAGAAAAAATAATTGAAAAAAAAAATCATTTTTCAAAAGTCGATTTAATCATAAATAATATTTAAGTTTTATTCGTCATTATTGACTAAAATTTAGAATGAAACTTGTATTTTGATGCGTTCATATCTCTAATTATGAATGCCAGTAGAGTAGGCAGGAGACTACGTGGGAGAACAAAAACCAGATGGTTTGACAGAATCGAGAATGATGCAAAAGAGCTGCAAAGATGCACCAAACTGGAAAGTTCAAGACAGGCAGGCGCGGAGGGCCCTCTTATAACTCACAATGTTGAGTTGAGGCGTGGGACTGGAGATAACCTGGGAACTGCAGCGGCGCTGGTTCCAATTCGGCCTGGGGGGTCAACTTTTATTTCTGCGGCGGCCCCACGAAATGAAAACCTGGAGAAGGCCAAAGAGCCGGGAAAAAATTTTCTAATTGATTTTAGCATTTTATTGATTTATTTATTTTACTGTCCATCCGCGCCTTAAAATTTCCAATAATTCATAGGTTATCATTTTATTTTATTTTTTAAATCCTTCATAACCCTCAGGCCGAAATTATCACTTTTTATACAAGTATAGGATGCATATTAAATCATAATTAGTGTTTCTTAATGATTCGCAATTTGACCTTGCTTGAATTAAATATTATTCCAATGAATGTTTATCCGGCCATATTTTTATCTGATTAAAATGTTAGTTTCAAAATTAATGATCTTCTACTGGAATAGTTTCTAGAACTAATATGAATTGGTGAATGACACAATCATCTTTGTTTAAATATAACAATTTATTTCACATACAGCAGGAACGACGTTTCAGGATATCCCCCATCTTCAGGTTGCTAGAAAATCAAATTCAACAATATTTAAACATATGCTTACAACATTATTACTATATCATATATTCATCAAAAATATTCATAAACTGTTAACTTAATAAAAATTATTAATTTTAGTTAGATTGTTCATCTTAGTGATAATAGAGGTAGGAGATGATTGTTATATGGTGGTTATCATAATGAAAGATAACCTTCAGGAAGGTAATTATTATCCCTAAAAAATGTATAATAGCTAATATTATAAAAAGTTTTTTAATATGATAGTAATGTAGTAAGCATATGTTTAAATTTTGTTGAATTTGGTTTTCTAGCAACCTGAAGATGGGGGATAATCCCGAAACCTCGTTGTTGTTGTATGTGAAATAAATTGTTATATTTAAACAAGGAAGATCGTGTCATTCACCAATTTCATATTAGTTAGATTTAAAATAAATGACTAAAAATAAATTTTAGTAGTATGAACCTTAACTCATAATTAATTTTAATATTTTCTTTTAGACGGATAAATTTTCAATCGATTAACACCAAATTCTGACATGGACCATAACAAATTATACTTATTACATAATTATAAAATAATTTATAATCTATATAATAAGTAGAATTTCTCAAAGTACCACAATACCGTTGAATATCAGGTAAAGTTTATTTATTTAATAAGTTATCTCAGTGCTAACGACCAATTTGCTAGGTCTAACAGACTTTAAAGACTAATAGGACTGATGCTAAATTAACAGTTACACAGAGGAATCTAATTGGTTGTGACCACCGCAATTGCCATTGCCGCTCGATAGCAGGAACGTTTAGGTCCAACCGTTTCAATTGAATCAGTTATTTATCGACGAAAGGGAACCCCAAAGCAATCACCATGGTTTAAAATAATCTAATTGTTAACAATTTTCAACAAGAAAAAATTATTGATGCAGTTATGAGGAAGAATTCTCGTCAAAACGGGAGTTATAAAGCGGATTGATATAAGTAAATGTTTTCGAATACCGCCGTACTCTCAGTAAGCAAATGTTTTCAAATTAGGATGAGATATTTTGCCTAACGAGAATATGGGGGCGGGTAAAGTGGGCAAATATTCATTATTTTTCATTTCTTTTTTTTTTTTTTTTTGCATGTAAAGATTGTAACGAAAGCGAGATTACCTCTTCTTTAAATAAACGTTTTCAAAGTAAGATAAACAATTACATATGTTGTATGCCGTATTTATTATATATATTATTTCTTTTAATATTATATTCGTATTTTTAATTATATCCACTCCATACTTATGACTATTTCACTAGTTCATTATTATTAAATTATTAATTGTATATTGTATTTTTTATCTTATTGTATTGTTGATGAAAACCTACAACAAAGGGACACATTACACTATATATTCCACTACCGTACACGTTATTTTTGACCACACTTCCAAACACCATTCGTTTGAACTGAATAATATTTATAAAACTAAATGTTGACTGTTAGATTTTGAATATATGAACATCTTATAAAATACTTAAATACATGACACCTTTAAATAAGATAATAGGTTATGAAATGAAATTATCTTAGTGTACAATGAAATTAAAATTATAAGAAATCTAGATTCTAATTAAGTGAGGGTTGAACAAAATAAAAAGCGACAAGAGTACAAGGAAAGATAGGTATTAAAAATATCCTTAAGAATTTAAACTTCTAAATAAAAAATATACAGATATGGAATCAACATAGATTAAACAAACAATTGGATGTTTGATACCAATTAACAAATTTTATATCATAGTTATTAAAAATATAAATACAAATGTTCAGTAAGCAATAACATTCTTAATAAAAATCCGATTTTACTGTTTATCTTTTGTTTTATAGGGAATTTATTCCCGTATTCAAATAACAGCTCGATTTAATAGCAGTATTAAAACCGAATAAATCTAGGATTTCATTAGCGAAGAACCTCCCCATAACGACACCAATCATTAAAAAAAAACGTTTTAATCGGTTAAGAACTTTCGGAGATCGTAAAAAAGTACAAGCACATTTTTATTAATATAAATACAGAAGACATAAACCGAGCGATTTTCGAACGTTTTTACAAAAATTCTAGGCTGACATATGACTTCGAGACAAAATTCTCTCATCCTCATTCAGTATAATTTCAGCGAACGAATTGAAACAAGATTCTGTTTGCAAACATTTTCAAGTGAGAAAAAAGAAAGAAATACCATAGTTTTGTAAGATAACTTTTTTTTCATTTGAAAGTACAGGGTAAAGATGATTAAAGTTACATTTCGTTTTATTCAATAAAATAGAGAAACCTACCTCTATCACTTTAACAGTATTAATCTTTCTTTTTCTTGACCAAGCACTCAGTTCATTTTATGAAAAGAATGAAATGTTTAATAGAAAGCTTTCATTAAACTCTAAAGAGAGCACAGATAACTCCAAATTGGAAGGAAAAAAAATGTAATCTGATCTTTTTTAACCCCTTCCATTTATAATTCCTTAGTTACAGTACCTCTATTTCTAGTCTTCTTCAGTATTCTATTCTACTGATTGATTTAAAAAAAAAAAATTTACTGAAATTTTTGTGTTTGAAATAGTGGTATACAACATGAATAATATAGAAAAAATAATAAAGTTATCTCACATATTTTTCTTCACTTGAGTGTATTATATTTTTGCAGTCAATTCTTAGATTATTTTTTGTTTTATGAAAATGTCAGATTTCAGTAGTTTGACCCAAGTTAGCGTCGGTGAGAATAAATTGTGAACCAAATCAGATTATGGATCAAAGAAAAATAAATCCTTGATTAGACAAAATTATAAATACAACAATTTAGTATAAGTTATACAGGTGATTATTTTATTTATTTATTTTTTCATGTACAGTTTATTATGTTTATTTCCTTTATCCTTCTGCTTGTATATATTTAGAAAGAAATTTATTTATTTTTTATGTAATTCTTTTTTTTCATTTACTTATTTATTTTTATTCTTATGTTATTTTATTTTAGTATGAATGTAATCAGTTATCACTATTACTAAAGTTGTGGCAGATTGTAATATTTATCAATAAAAAAAAAAAAAAGAAGTAAAATAAAGTAACCTATAAATATACTCGCCATAATTCTGTTCTCTGTAGTATATTTTAAAATAATTTATACTAAAATAAGTTTCTAATTTTATCAAAAACCTTCAAATAACAAAATGGCTGATAACAACAGAAAAAATATATATTTTTAACACATCATTGCTCAAGTTGTGAATCTTGGTACGTTCGGAAAGGTATGTATATAATTTAAAATAAAAACAAAATAATTCAAGAGACATCTTGAAAGAATTCTTTAAGTCAGAAAAAAATATATAGGAACAGAAAAAAAAATTGTTGATACGAGATATATCTAGAATGAAGTATCGATATTATTTTCTGTAGTGTAATTTTTTTTTAATCAGGGAATTACAAGGAATCAGAGCACCAATATTTTAATTTAAAAATATTTCCTGTCAGCAAATCAAAATTAAAAAAAAATTATGAACACTAAATTTTCCAAAGTAAAATTTTAACTTCTAGGGCCGTTGAGAAATGTTCCAGAAATTTTCAGCAACAATGGAAGACTTCAAATAGATAGTAGTAACAATAAAACAGAGCTAGAGGCTTTTGCCAGAAAGATCTGATCATTAAAACTAAGTTTGGTGAACAATAGAGATGAGAAGATTTATATCAGATTCAATGTTCTCATGATGTAAAATACAAGTTAGGCTTCATTCCACTTTCAAATGCAACTAATGATGGATTTGAAACTTACAATTTAAAAAATGGATTGGGTTATTCCTACAGTTCTTACTAAATAAAAAAAATAAAATCAATTATTGTAGCAATTATAGTTGGAAAACACCAAGTTCACCATAAGCTTCCTTCCTACAACCATAAAAAGATCATTCCCATTAATCAAATTAATTATTTAAAAAAACCTACATCACTAAAACTCAGGAGAAAACACATTTGAACAGGTAGATAGATTTAAGTTCTATGGGAACAAGAAAAAACGAAAATAAGATAGAAACTAGGTTAAAGGCGGGAAATGCTTGCTACTTTTCAATTTCTAAATTACATACATCCCACCTTCTGTCTTAAAACTTAATCTGGAGGTGACCAACCTATTCTAACCGTGGTGAGGAGCCACAGAAATGAAAAAATTCGACCACTCAAGTTCCAACCGGCACCACTGCAGTCATGAGGTAATCTCTGAACTCCCCTCAGCCACACACGGCCCTGAAGTGAGGGAACTGCACACAGTAAATATAATTCAGGTTATAGCATTGCGGCGAATAAGATGGGCGTCTAAGGTTGTGGAACTTAGTTCAGAAAGGATCCAAAAATTAAATAAACAGTAAACCGATGTAATAGTCCTAGGGGTAGACCGCAACGTAGATGGGAGAGTTGCGTGAAAGCATATTTAGGAGATTTGGGTTTGGAGGGGCGTCACTGTAAATGTGTATCGGCATCGAAACCATGTCGAACTTTCGGATTCGCTAAGCCCTTATAATCATTATTATTGTATCACTACAACACACAAAGTATATTGGGACTCACAAAGGGTAATACCTACAATTATGAAAATCAAGTACTCTTATAAAGACTGTTATGAAAAGAATAAAACTACCAATAATTACTTTAAATCGCAAGGTTTTCCCTTCAACTGGTTGAAGTGGTGACCTGACCCTTCGGCTAACAGAATATTTGAAGTATACATGGAATTAGGTTTGCAAAGGCATCAAACACAGAGCGTACCGTCAGTATTGGAGCTTTCCAGATTTTTATAGGGATGATTGGCTCTCATAAATAATCTGAAACTATCAAAGGAAAGTGTTCTAAGCGCTTTGTCAGGAAACAGGTGTCTCGCCAACACATATAACAATATACTTAAAGTTTCAATATGAGTATTTCGGTAGTAAATATTAAAACAAAACAAAAAAAAGTAATATATACATATTATTTTTTATTTATTTATTACAATATAATTCAGGTTTACTCATATTGGAACTTTAAATATGTTGTTATATAAGTTGAAGTGGCACGAAACGTCTCCTGACAAACCGTTGGAACACTGCAAACACTCACAAATCGTCTTGGACAAATACTTGTGGAGATCTAATAAAGAATCCCCTTACCATGTCTGATCCCTTCATAGCTTCACAGAGAAGTATATCAAGAAAACATAAAAAAGTTCATAAAGATATTGGTTTTTTTAATGTCTAAAACACATTGAATTAAAGTTTAAACGATTTTATTTCAAATTTAGAATTAGATACAGACTCTGAAGATTAGTTGCAATTTAGTATCAATATAATTATTATTGTTTTTATTTTGAAGCCCTGATTTTTTTTTACCCCAATATCTACATATTTTGAACCCTTATATAATATGTAAATCTTTTGCCGTAATTTGCATAATTTATTAGGTATAATTTGTTTTATTTACAGAAAAAAAAAATTTATTTATCTTTAGAAACTAACTCGCTGTGCGTCCCGTCATTGATGGATTACTATTAAACACCAGTCTTGTTACCCTCCTCATCCATTTGGATATGTCGGTAATCTTGCAATAATTCATTAACTACAGATTTTGGTCTAGCAACTCCATATACTCGAAGCACTGTGCGCCAGTTCGAATTCGGCATGGTTGGTCAACTTTTATTTCTGTGGCGGTCCCAAGAAATGAAAACTTGACCCTTCATCATGGCTGCAATAGGGTGATAACCTGTAGATAAACCCACCGTGCGTTAAAAGTGACAATGAAGGGATCATTAAAAATAAAAGTTGATTGTAATAAGTGTGATGGTTGCAATATAAAATATTACAAATTTTCAACAAGAAATAATACAAAAAATTATCATTAAATAACTATTTTAAGGTATTGAGGCAGAAAACAAATTAGGAAAGAAAAAACAATAATGACAAAAGGTATTCTGAGTAAAACTATTGCTAGTAAAGAACATGATAAAAAAATAAATAAAATGATTTATTCTCATTAATAAGATAATTTATTATATGCAATAATAAATAGCACTTTGTAACAATTTTTATAATCAACACCAGAAGATA
>NW_027109456.1:995779-997833 GCF_000696795.3 Halyomorpha halys
CTGAAAATTTGTAAACGCTCGCCAGATAAAAATCTCACTATATGAACCTTGTAATTATTCTTAGGGGACATATGTCCCAGAATAAAGTTATTTTTTCATTTCATTTCATTTTCATTTCATTTCATTTTCATTTCATTTCATTTTCATTTCATTTCATTTCATTTCAGAAGATGGACGGACGATCCGAAACGAAAAGTAAATTATTAATGTTTTAGTGTACTTGCTCAGCCTCCTCTGCGAGGGGGATGCGCTGGGATCTTTTGACCTATGCTCTACCCCTCACACGTGGAGGGTAGAGTGAGCTCAGGGATCCTCAGGTCGATTGTGTAAATATTGTCTATTAGAGTGTCAATGTGACTAGAGATTTCATTTATTTATTTTTTCATACAAATAGTTTGATTATGTTCATTTTATTTATCCGTCTGTTTGTGTATATTTTAAGAGAGATTTTATTTATTTTTATTCTTATTTTATTTTATTTTAGTATGAATGTGATCATTCATCACTATTACCTATTGCCCATAGCTGAGTGGCAGATTGTAATATCTATCAATAAATAAATAAAAAAAAATTATGAATGTAAAATTTATAAAAAAATAAAATATAAAAGTATGACGACTTCTAGATAACTCAGAATGAAACAAAATCAGAAGAGAGGTCATAAATTGGAACCTTCAAAAAATGATACTAAATAAAGAAATTGAATGGTTTCGAATTGATTTCATTTAGAGCTTTGAACGCCAATGAAAGACGCCATGAAAGCTCAGAACCAACATCGTTGTGACCCGAATTAGACACAGTAAACATTGGTCATCATTGATTTATCATTTACAGGCTTTAAGGAGGATTTCCAGACATGAAATATTAAAGCGTGCGATTATGCGAAAAATAATAACAGCATAACTATCCGTGAAAAAAAATACAAATTAAGTAGCACTATTTAAAATATACTCCGAAAATTTTCAAAATAATATATACGTGACAAATATGGCAGAAGAAATAAAAAAAGTTTTAGTGATCACCATGTAATATTTTATTTTAATCTCTCAGTGAGTTGAAAACTTCAATCCCGAACAGTAAGAAAAGAAAAGGATGCACAATAAATTTATATTTATAACACTTTTATTTATTTATTGATATTTACAACTGTATAAAAAAATACAAGTAAATTTGATCATAATGACATGATATGATACAGGATGTAGAGAAACTACCCAGTAGTAGAACTCTAAAAACAGTTTACAATATAACGTCACGAGGCCATCTTCTTTAAATTATAGTTAAATAATTTGGGCAGCGAGTAGTACAATTAAATGAACAGTTAAGTATTTTATAAAACGTGGGTTAGCCCACCGTTGGGGGGAGAGGGAGTACTCCCCTAATATATATAAAAACATCTGTTAAAAAAAAATTATTCAAGGAGTGAACAGAGGGGACTGACTGCTCAGGCAGGGGAGAGAAAACTTTTTTAATCGCCCGTAAAATCAGGTTTGATTTCGAAAACGCCATTCCACTTTGAAAATCATTTCCAAAATGCAATTTAAACTTTAAAAGTGGTCTTAAGAAGACATTAGGCTTTAAAAAGCGGTCTTAAATGAAACTTTGCTTCTTAATTAGTCATCTTTTCAAAGTGCAAAACTTTTTTATTTTGTCTTCTGAACTTGATTAGGATGAAGGAAGTTATGTTTATTCTATTTTATAGAAAGATAATACATACTATCTTTCAGCTCGGGGTTCATATCCGACTATAGGAGGCGATATATTCTTCTAAAGCCTCCTGGGGCTCACCCAGGCTTTAAAAGAGATACAAGGAATGATATTCTACACTAACAGCGGTTAAAGTAAGTTAGTGTAAAGAATAATTTTTTTTTCGGTTTAAGTTGGAGTCTTCCTCAAGGTAGTCACCAAGTACCCTTGGTCCCATCCTCTACACCGTCTATACAGCTGACATTCCAACCAATCCTAACACTATCCTCAACACATATGCCGATGACACATGTGTGCTAACCCAATAATAATAACCCATTAATTGTATCCCAAAATCTCCAATCCCA
>NW_027109456.1:1001148-1001630 GCF_000696795.3 Halyomorpha halys
TAAAATCCTCAATGCTCCTTACTTTGTCACAAATAAAATCATACATAAAGACCTTAATGTTCCCTATGTAACCGATCTAGCCCGAACCAGATATAACTGTTTCCATTATAAACTCTCTAACCACTCAAACCCCCTAGTTTCTAATCTTGCATCCTCTTCCATTCCTGAAATCCTCTAAGGCGCCTGAAAAGAAGATGGCCACGAGACCAGCTAATGTAAATGTCATTAGAGTGCTACCAATAGGTAGTTTCTCTACACGGCTGTAACACTCCAATTTAACTTAGATCACATTCACTAAATGTATTATAATGTACAGTTGTAAATAGCAATAAATAAATATTTAAAAAAAAAAAAGTTGGAGTCAATTTGTTCATACCTACCAATTGTGACATATTTATTTAGCTCGAACCTTCTGTTCAGAAACTTTTAAGTTATAATTTATAAAACTTTTAGCCTTACTGCTGTTTACGGATACGAAACGT
>NW_027109456.1:1002612-1013835 GCF_000696795.3 Halyomorpha halys
GAGCATGGTTTGAATTCTGCCAAATCATTGAGTATTTACTGGGCTTAACTCAAGAATATTTCGAAAAATTTGAGAATCACCTTAATAAAATTTTTAAATACCACGAAAACATGTCAAAAATTCGGAATGTGCATTAAACATACGAAATACTATTTACTGAATTATATATTTTTTAAAATATCGAAAATTTAATCATTTAAACAAAGAAACTAAACGTTAGAATTTACGTCAGACCGTGCACTGTGTGGGTCGAGTAAGATTGGCGCCTCCCGTCCGTATTATGTAAATGTGACCTTGCATTTGTGAATGTTGATATCGAAAAAATATTCAGATTTCTATATCTCTCACACTGAATTGTGAGTTGAATTAATGTGTTCGTAAATTATGATTAGATATCCTGTATGTTAACAGTTATGGCATTTACGGATATTTTAATTTGCCCCTGATGAATCAGATACGTCGTCAAGAAGAGAGGTAAACGGAAGTATTATTCCCCTAATAATTCGAAAACCCAGTTAGGGAATTTTAAAACAAATTTAATGTAACGAAAATAGGGTTAAAACATAACTCAAATACGTTGCTATACACAAAACTTCTAACTAATACTATTTGAGATGTCAGTAAACAAAATATCTTTCAAAAAAGGGAAACTTTAACGAAATATTACTCATAACTGCAGTAAGTTAGGAAATTAAAATTTTTGGGTAATTTTAGGTTTTAACTAATCCTCCCATTAAGTTCTAGGAAATTCCCTAGATGTAATCATGTGCAAGCTTAAGCTCTATAAGTAAAAATAAAAATACTTGACAATGAAAATAATATCTGTTAATTGGCTAAAATCAAAGGTATTTTTCATCAGATTATTATTTTCTATATTTATTGATTTTTTATATTCATTATTTTTATATTTACCACGTTATTTTAATATATTTATTTTTTAGGTTTTAAAGTTCTAATTAAATATATTATTACTACATTTCAACTATCAATCTTGAAAATAAAAATTATCTTGTATTTGTTAAAGGAAAAAAATCTATTGGCTTAAGAGAGAAAATATATTTAGAAAAATGAAGAATTAAAAATATATACATTACAACACATATTTCAGATTAGAGAGAGAGAGAAATGCTTTATTTGGCCATGCTGCCAAAACACATTGGGTTGCTATAGCACACAGCCTCCCCATCAATCCATATATACACTACAATACATTAACATTTTTCATTTTTCAAACAATAATTATCAATGCACAAAATACAATATACAGTTAAATACAATAAAAAAAAATTCTCCTTTTCATTTCTATCCTAAATATATTAGTTTTCTTCCTTTTCGATCAAAGCCTAATAACAATTGTATGAGGCATACCTTCACCTTAATGCCAGGAACACTTCACTTTTGGTTGGCTGGTTGGGTTTGAGTGGACTGTATAATTGAAAATGAAAAATTAAATTATACTGTTTAAGTTACAAGTGGTGTAGGGAGTGACCGAAATAAAACGTTTATGATTAGATGGTTAGTACATTTTGAATGGCTGGGCTATAGAATTGTAGATAATGAGGTGGTGAATGTTAATTATTGTCATGTGGACTTACTTCATTCTTCTTTCTTCTCTCCACATTTCTATGTCTCTCTCCCCTCTGCTGCTGGGAACTACTCCAGTAACTCTACTCACTCATGATAGATATTACTGATGAGTGAACAAAAAGAAAATATGGGCTAATTCTGGCTGGAAACAAGATGCTATCTCTCATTAGTCTGGGTTGCTTCTCACCACAGAGAGCGCTGGAGGAGGTTAGTTTTGACAACAGGCCACATAGGCGCTAGTATATCCTGTAGGCTATTATATGTTATAATGTATTATGGTGGCCCCTTCAATTCAACCTTTCGGTTGCCGTAGGTTACCTGGAACAACAATTTACCAATACATTATTCCCCCTGTCTCACTCCTTCATACTTCTCCTCTCCAGTGATCCGCAACAACCTTTTGATCAATTAAGCAAATTTACAAAAATCATCAATAGATGGCAACAAAACAATCATAGCAGTAGAACAGTTTACTAAAAAAAAAATAATTAAATAAATTTAAAAAGAACTAATACATAAATTCAACAAATATATAAATGAATAAATTGATCAATAAATGAATAAACATTATAGTTATCTATATTATAAGTTTAAAGAACAAAACAATTATTTTATTAGTTATACAATGAGGTGTATTTAGTAACCAAATGGTAATTAGGCAGCATTCCTTCTTCAATCTCTACAAGATAAATATTGGTCAAAAAATCCGATTCTTTTTGCTCGGTTATTCCTATATATATATATCAGTGTCTCTCTGTTCGTTATTAATTAATAGGCTGGATAAAACCTTCAATACTTATTAGTTTACAAGAAAAATTAATGATTAGATAAATGGAATGGAGTTAAAATGATTCTTACCTCGCGCAAAGCTTGAGAAAGAGTAATGAAGACATTAAAGTAGTTTTTCAAGAAGAGACATACAGTGTGTGGAGATACACAAGAGATCATAACAGAAAAAGGCAATCCTTCCCCGCCAGACCCGCCCCGATAAGACCCCCGAGAAGTGACGGTCCTATACCACTTTTGAAATATTAGCTTAAAACAGGAAGAGGGGACTTTAAGCTAGTTTAATCGAGCAATATTTAAAAAGCGCATGAAATTGAAAAACGGCGTGAAAGTAATTATAAATAAGTAAATATATAAAATCTAAATTAAATAATACTGGTTATTTTATTTCCAAATAAACAAAATTTAAGATACTTAAGATGAAGATCCCTTAAAAAATCCGCATTTGACCCCAGTCAGACTACTTTAATGAAGATAAGAGCTATTTAATATTAAACTATAAAATTAAGAAAATAATATAAATATTAGAATATTTCCTTTTTATTACGTTTATAGCGCATATAATCAAATATCTGATAATTTAATAGACAATTGAAGAAATTCTTTCATTTTGTTATGGAAAACAATTAAGTGGTCAAGCCATTCATTTTGTATGATTTTAAGGGTTGAATAATTACTTCTTATTTATTTTGTGAGTTCATTTACTTTGTTTGTAAACACATATATTAAGGTTTCTAGGATTGAGTGAGGAATTAAATTATTTTCATTTTTTTTGAGTGCATGTTCACAAAGAGATGTAATTTATTTTATCATTTTTATTTGTTTAATAATACATAATTCAAATTAATGTTTCATTTCTATGTATAACGTAATTATGTCTACTCTCCTTCGGTCATAAGTTCTCTTTTTTATTTTATTTCTCTTAACAATTCAATTTCTCTCTTAACTGGGAAAGAGCAAAGGTTCTATTGAAAGTCTCAGTTGAGGAAATAAAAATAATGAAAACCATTCTTAAAATAGTACTCTCGACTAGTTACTACAGAAAAAGACGGTGAAAAATTCCATGATAAGCAAGACAACAAGATACTTTCTAAGACGAGTTACTTTCTTAGTATACAAGGAATTATTTACAAGATTTTTTTATTACAATAGGATTATTAGTTTCTGTTGTAAAAAACTGTAACAGAGGGGAAGAATCTTCTAATGCTCCTCAGAGATGAAAGCAGGATCCTTCTGATTCTATTGTTTGATTGACTAAAAAATAAACTGTTCCGTTTAAGAGCAGTGTTAAATAAATTGTTTAATCGTCAGAAATAGACTGGTAAAGTGTGTCTGGGCCAATCAAATTCCACGATTAGGTTTAAAAAGATTACAAACAGTTCCTTCTATTTAGTTTTTCTTCGAAAATTCAAATACTTAGAACTCCACATCACAAGAGGCAAATATTACAATAACATCAACTTTTAATTTTCCTTTTGCAATGAGGTAAGGAAACAATTATGATCGGGTCTAATTTTTGAAGGCCATTTTTCGACGGATCGATGCGTTTTAGATCCCCAGAATCCAAAAAACATCATTTCAACCTATGATGCCTCATATTTATGGCAAGCTATGTACATTTTTTAAAAAAACAGAAATGAGGCGTTCTGTTGTAAAATATGGTAATCGTAAAAAAGTAAACTTTTACAATATTAAATTGTTGGTTAATTACAATATTTTACCAGTAGTCACTTACCATAACTTAATATCAACATTAATGTCTTAAGTAAACAAATTTCCTAAAGAGTTTTTAACAATTAATGAAATCAGCCTCGTACAGGAAGCGTGGTAGTCATGGTGTAAAGCGCGTGGCTACTAACTCCAAGGACCCTAGTTCAAATCCAGCTGGGCAGAAAATTCTGGAATGAATGGTTGATGAAAAAAAAAAGTTTCCAGTTACACTGTAGCCGTGAGTCAACTCCTTTGGGTCCTGAGCCCTCCGGGGGTCCACTCAGCCTCTTAAATTGAGTAAAAACCTGGCGGTCGAGCGTGATTCTGACCAAATCACCTCCTTGCACAACCGATGGTTTACAAACAGTACTTATTTACAAAGTACTGAGCCCCTGACCCACCATAGGTTGGTTTTAACGGTACAGATAATTTTTCTTTTTTTTTATCAAACTACAGTAACCCATACATGAATATTCTTACTTCCTGTTATCTGCATATTAACATACGTTATGCATTAACCTAACAAAAATCTCATATGCTCAAAATAAAAGTAAAAATAAGAAAATTTATATAATGTGTTTTTTTTTTAAGCAATTCTCTTTTTGTTGAAAATGAAGCAATAACTAAAATAATCGTTATAGTCGAAATAGTAAACTAGACTAAATTCTCATTTAAAACAAATAGAATTTTTATTTATTATTCTTATTTGAAAGAAGCTTTCAGAAAGCTAAATAATACAATTTATTTTTTATAAAATCCAGAATTATCTTATGTATTTTTTATGGACCTCATACTGGTTTCCAAATATTCCACGTTTAGAAAAACGTTCTTGTTAAACAGGTTTTATGCCCATCTTAATTAAGTTGAGGCCTATTACAGATTAGGATGAGTTCACTAAGTGCCAGTGTTTTCATCTAAATAATAATAAAAAATTACTAAAATACACTTTTACTCTATAAAAATAATATATACAACATAAAAAAAAACATAAATAGTGTAAATAAGCTTCTAATAATTTTATCAATAATTTCTATATCATTATCAATAATACGTATTTTTATTCATTAATTCTCCTTAAAACATAATGAAATATAACAATTAACATAAAATAATAAAACATACTTAATATTGCTAAGAATGAAATTCAAATTATTTCTAATATCCCAAAAAAAAAAATTTCTGTTTGGTGGCATAATTATAAATTTGTTTTCCATAAAAAGTTGTTTTTTTCTTTTTTTTAATAAAATTGTATTACTTTTGACCACATTATATATTTTATCTTAAATATCTTTATAAAAGTAATAGTGTACTTTAGTAAACTGAAGTTATTAGGTTCAGTCAGGAGTAACTTCCGATGCAGCTGAGTAGAATCTATTGTTCCATCTACCCACTATGAGTGAGTTACCAGTACAAGTTTTTGTTTTCACTATATAGACGAGACTTCATTAAGTCTTTTGTCAACTATTTTGTGCGATACACTTTACGTTAAACTGATTTTTTTTGCCTGTGAAATGGAGGGTTTTTGAATAGAAAAACCTTCAATTCTGAAGAGCAAGTCAAAGTCGAAGACTTCTTCCCGTCCAAATCAACCACATTTTAGAAGGAAGGAATTGATAAATTGGTTATATATTATAGTAGTGAATATATAATAAATTAATATCTTTATAAATGTCTGATAAAAAAAAGTTACTTATGAATCGACCCTAATATTTTGGCTCAAAACACTTATTCGGCATTAAACTCAAATTAATTAACGTATGCTTAAAGCCTGTTGAATAAAGAAGTGCTCCTAGAAGTGGAAAATCTGAATTCAATATAATACTGATAAAAAATAAATAAATAAAATTGTGTACAATCCAAGATTTCCAAAAAAACAAAAAAACATTGCCTTATTTTAGCCAAAAGGGAGCACCCTTCAATAAAATGCAACACAAATAACAACTTTTTTTTTTTTAAATAAAATAAAATAACCTTGTATAAAGATTTCTTTAGTGATTACTTGCTATTCAACAGAATATATGACAATTATAAAAACATAAAATATTAATTTTCTCCTTTTCTATACGAAACCGAATCAAGTCTTTTCAGTGCCTTCAACTTCAACCTCCTTAAATATAGCAATGGATGTACGGAACTTAACGTACATCACTGAGAAAAATAAAAAAGGAGATTTTACTTTCACATAATTCAAAAAATTATATATTTTATTAAAATTGCATATAGCATCACTTAAAAGTATATTAAATTATTTTTAAAAAATAAAATAAAGTAAAAATCTAGATCGGACTAATTTTTAAATAGATACAGCGAAATAGATTTTTTACATTAGTTTTAAAAATTATTTTTAAAATATGGTTCCAAAACTCACGTGGAATCAATTTATTTTCAACATAATGGATATTATAATAGGTTTTTCAATTAAATTCTAATTAATTGAGGATTACAATACAATGGATACTGTAATAGCTCATTTAAATTATCATAGAAACATAAAACGAATTTGAAAAAATATTAAAATACCATTCGACAAGGAGAACACACAAAAAAAAAAAATAACACAGACACAGAAAAAATAGAATAGTGCTTTTTAAATATTAGCCTACAATTTTTATTGAAAACTGAAAATTACCATACATATATACAATAAATATATATTATACAATTATTGTATAATATATATTAAAAACCAAACTACGTCTAGAAATAGTTTAAAAATAGTGAGAAAAACTAATTGATTTTAGTAGTTGAAAATTTATTCACAAATGCATGACGTACAAATGTAAACACAACAAAACAAGTGATGGCGTGTTTCAAGGTCTTTAGAAAACAGATACAAACAATGTGTATTTCACAATACACATTGTAACCGTGATAAATCATTGGAAGAAAATACAAAACTTAATTCAACCATAAAACTTGAAATTCTAGAAGTATGTTTTTATTCCCTACATTATAAGGTTTTGCTAATGTTCACAAGTGAAATAAAAAAGAAACTGTTGTCTATAAAAATGAAAATCCAACCAAGAAGCATTAGGGTTGATAACTAAACGGATATGATTAAGTTTATTAATTACTATGAACTCCAAAGAGGAGTTAATTATTTAAACAATTGAAATATTTAAAAAAAATAAAATTATATATTATTCTAAATAAGGATATATGTCAAGAGTAAATTAAAATGTAGAAGCCATTCTCTGTTGGTATGTTATTGGCCTTTCCGTTCGTAATTACTAAGAAAGAATATTAAATACATAAAATTACTTTTTCGTAAAAAGTAAAAAAAACACATAATTAATGAGAAATATCTTGAATCTGGTGGGGAAAACGCTAATAAAATGAGTAATGCTTATAATCGACCTGAATAAAACTACTTTAGCAGTAAGCAATATTTTATTTCATAAATCTTAAGGTTTTATAATTTCTTTAATGTAAGTGGCTATTTATTTGAACAATTGAAGCTCTTAAAAACATACTTTCACTATCTAGAGGAAGTCTATCTGTTCTTTTGTATATATAGATAAATGTAAAAAAAAAATGTTTTTGTTGAGTAGAGAATTTTGAAAACTTTCAAATAAGTGACTATAATATTTCAGAATATGTGTAGTTTTCGGCTTATTCGTAAAATACAATATTTTTTACGTTTTAGAAATTTTTTTTTTATAGACCAGCCAGAGCTGGATTGGTTCGTTCATATGCACATCATCGCTCTGTTCATTTGCATATCATTGGGGTTAATAATGCGTCATTGATGGAGAAGAAGTAGAAATAAGAAGGTAAAAGGTGATAGTTTAATTTAAATAGATACAGTAAAATGTCTTGACGCTGGATAAACGACTTACCAGGACCTCCAGGGCATTTTACTGTATCTATTTAAATTAAACTATCACCTTTAACCTTCTTATTTCTTCTCCATCAATGACGAATTATTTATATATAAAAAACAAAAAAAAAAACTCAGCTTCCTGAAGTAAATACAAAACCTTTCTTAATATCGAGAAGTGCTGTTTTTATAAAAACAATGATACATCCATATTCATTTTTGAAAAACAATTTTCCAAAATTGTAAATTTGAAAAAAGGATTTCTTAACTCTTATTGAAAGATCTTTACCTTCACGCCTTTATGACTTGATTTTTGTTATTTTTGTTTTAAATATATTTGATAAACGGATCCAAAAGTATAAGTATATCTAAACCAAGACAGATGCTTAAATAATTTTTATTAAAGCCTCATTTCGATTAAAAAAAAAATGCATGTAATTTAGCTGAAATAGTCTCTTTTGAATTGTTTGCTTTTATCTACAACTTTAATCCAATTTAAAACACTGAATAATGTGTCTATGTGACATTTATAACAGGAATTATTCATATAATAGGAAACGGTGACGAAATGGTTAAATAAAATAGTGATATTTGAATATATATGTAAATTTCCGAATACGAGTATAACACTTACAGTAAATTTAAACATTTCATATAGAAAGAACTTCCTACCAAAATTAACTTAAACAAATGACAAAAAGTAAAGATTTCCTTTTACAAAAAACAAAAATAAAAAAAAAAAAAACTAAACAGATTCCAAAAATCAATTTTTCCCTGGCAAAGAAAGAATAAAAAACAAAAATATCAATTAAAATTTAACTTGACTAAATGAGATTCTCTCATATTAATTTTAGAATAATAATTTTTCAAAAGCAAATATATCCAGTTTTGATAGAATACTCCTCAATTACAAATGCCTAATGATATCGCAGATAGTCTCAAAATGCTATGAGGTCCACAAGGGCAATAAACTTAACCTAATGCCATAGAGGATGGGACTTGAAGGGATCAAAGGAAATGAGATTGCAGACGCTCAAGCATGATGGGCTTAGGGCTCATACTAAGTATCATGGTGCAACGGTAATCCAAGTTATTTATCGACCCTCGTTTTTTATTATTTATTAATATGCCTTTTTTAATATTATATAAACAACAGTATAATAAATATAATGTATATACAACAAGAAAGTACAGTAAAAGCAACCAGTGGTAGTACGTGATCAGATCCAAAAATCTCTTCAATGAATCCAATTGCCGAGGCTAGCTCATTCATAAGTGCCGTCTAATCTTTATAAAAGATGATCGTCCTACGCCACTCCTACACTTGTATTATGTGCTCCTTCATACCGAGAACGAACCAGGAGTAAAAATTTGTAAAGAATAGTATACTATTTAAAAATAATAGTAAAAAATATGCATGAAATGAAATTAGACGATTCTCACAAAATTTTGAGTGCCATTCTTTCTTTTTTTTTATTCATTTAGAAAATTACATCAAATATGGTCTTACCAGCTGAAAAAATTTGTCGGTCAGTGCCAAAGTAACACATAAAAATGATAGACATAAGTAAAAATTTATTACTAACAATTTTAACTATTAGAGCGTTGTAGAGGCTACTACAATTTTTAAGCTATATCAATACAATATGAATTGATCTCTAGTAATAAAACTAATAATTCAATTAACATTTACTAAAATAAAAAATAATAATAACTGAAAGGACTTTAAAGTGAATAATAATGCTGGAAATTTATAATTAGTTAGTTGATATAACAATGAGAATAAAACAAGATACAGAATACGAAAGAAATAAGGATCTAGTAATATGTAAATAAATAATGTCTATAACTAAACAAACACGTATATAGCTAATTTTAATCATAATATAATGAATAATTATGTGGAGTTAAGAAAAAATACAGGCAGATATGGTCATTTGGAGAATCAAAATCAGTCATTTGGAATCATAGAAGTAAAAACACAGTCAAATAATTCGTTTTTAGTTTTCTTTGTGGTTGATTTATTATTGAACAGATATGGTACCATATAGTATCAAGTACGTTTACCAAATATATTGTTATAGGATGGTTCCATAAATTTAATTTTTTTTCAAACGTTCATTAGATATATTATTTCTTTTCTAAATAAATAACAGGTCCATCAATTTAAAGAAAATTCTGTAAAAATAAAATAGTTTAGGTGGTAAAGTACCGACAATATTTAATCAAATATTGTTAATTCGGCGGTATTGCACAAAAATCATTTCTTAGCAAGTTCACAAGACCGAAATATTTATATATTTTTAGTTCAATAATAGTTTCTCTTTTCTTTTAAATACAACAAAATTTTACAATTGAACCAACCGAGAACCGAAAAAAAAACTTTCACTAATTTAAACAGTAGTCGAGAATCTCCTCTTGCATGGGAACTGCATGTGGTTCTCAAGACTCTGGAATTTAAAAGAATATTCCATTCCTTTGTTTATTTGATCATCTTGTCAATTCTCAAACAAATAATGACAAAAGAGAAAATAAATGAGTACTTTACAATGTCGAGCATCAGCAGAATATTACAAAATATACGCTATATTAGATTACAACTGTGTGTTGTTTCCAGGAGAAAGAGAAAATAGGGATATTCTTGATCTTAAGTTTAACATGTTAAAGCGTGTTAAATGGAGAAATATTTCCTTCTTTTACCATGTTAAAACCATATAACAAGGTTGAGAGTCTGCAACTAGATCGGTTAAATGGAGAATGACGTCACGCATCAGATCAGCTGTGACTAGCTACGTTTTGGTCATTTTGTTTTTTGTTTTAGGTAACTTGCACGTAGTTTGTCTTAGTATTGTTTTGGATGTTTTTATAACTAATAAAGCTATAGATGGTACTAACAGTTGTCAATTAGCTCATCTTGATTCTCTTCCTCACAAGTTAAAAGATCAAAAAGGTACACAGTACCCAAACTTTCATACAACTTCCAATTTTTACTTGATTTAGCCACGTCGTAATAAATTACTATAATTAAAACTTAAAATTATACAATAACATGAAGTTTTGGAAGGAAAGGTTATAAAACAAGTTGCTCAGAAAATCCACAAAGAGATCTTATGCATTTAACGTGACTTTAAACATGGTTGATGGTTAACATGGTTGATTTCATTTCGTAGCGGCCTCATGGAATGAAAACTCAACTTTCCCACTCTGGTTAGCCTGTGGTATTATCTTCCATTTGACAGAAATAGCCGGAAAAGGATTAACACAAACATGAACGAAATTAATCATTATTAGGTGGTTTATAATCATTTAAAGATCTTCAG
>NW_027109456.1:1014544-1020684 GCF_000696795.3 Halyomorpha halys
GTGTGAGATAGCAACCTAATGTATTTAGGCAGCATAGATAAATAAATAATGTATTTCTCTCTCTCTATTTATTTATTTTTTTTAATAATGTAAAAAATCATGTATTTGATCATGACAAATCATAGATCAGCAACGATATCATTCGTTAAAAATCGTATACATCAGATCCTGTTTATACAACAAATTTCCCAAATTAAAATTATAAACTCAAATTAAAACCTCTAGGGCCGTTCTGAGATGTGTGCCGATTAACCTTTCGATAAAATTTTCAGTAATAAAAGACTTTTTTTTTTTAATTAATAAAAGGCAATTCACAACAAAGGTGATGTTTGCCTAGTTATCTACAGGTGAACAACCTATTATTACCAAGGAAGAGGGTCAAGTTTTTCATTTTGTGGGATCGCCACTAACTATAAATGCAAAGGGGTTTGTAAAAACATCAAACAACAATAAAGTGGACTGGATCAACAAAAAAATCAATTTGCAGTTAAGCCACTTTTGCTCTCATATAAGTGACTGGAGCAGCAACAACCAATGTCCAAGTTCCAAATTCAGAAAAAACTGGGATGGCTTTCAGAAACGAGAAAAGACGAATAAAAAGTTGTTACATGTTTTTCTGAGATTTTTTTTTTAATAAACAAATGTACTATTTGAGAAATAAGATTACTTAAAAAGTTAGAAACCTCTAATAATCATTGGTTGTATTTCTTCAATCCACAGATAATACCAAATCAATGGGAGTAATATGATTATAAAATTGACATATGTAAAACGTTTAGTATCTTGTTTGTACTTCTGGGATCTTATATATTTATAAATTTATACATTTAATACTCATCATTCATAAGAGTTATTAAAAATTTAACGCTAACATAATTTTATATTACATTGCTAGAGGATTCGAACAAAAGATATTTACTGGTGCTGTCTTCCCTAGTAAGGCCTTCGTGTGCTTTGGATAGAATCTTTTCTTTTAACTGAATTTTGAAAACTATGATTAGTAAGTTGTTTAGTAGTGTTTGAGAGACTAAGGCTTTGTTTAGGATTTTGGTATAATTAATTAGTTTTGTTTTTTGGACTTATTAATTAATATATTTAAATTAATATTATATAAAAAACAAATCCAAACCAAGAAGGGTTAGGAGTGCAGTACTTCTTGTGAAAGTACTGTTGTTATACCAACGGTTGCGAAAGAAGGCATTTGGTCAGATTCACACTCGACCGCCGAATTATTACCTAATTAAGAAATTTTTTATCTTTTTTTCCCCGACATATATGTCTAATGCGTACATACATATTGGGTTGATTGATGATTATTATTATTATTGATAAATATTATTAATATACACAATTTTGATCCATTTAACTCTTAACTTTTATTCTTAAATAATTCTCCAACCTTTTGGCCCTCAGGCTATTCTCAAGGAGAAAACCTTCAACATTGATGTCATTGTTTTTAATCTCAATTTGTAGGCTAATTGCCCATGTCACATATAACTTTTTTTATATATTAAGTTTAAAGATTGTTTTATACCGACAAACTTCTTCTTTTTCACTTATATTCATCACTTAAAACAGAACCTATCTACCTTTCTGTTTATTTAAGAATTTTTTCAGGAGGTTAATTACATAAGGAGAATTACCTAAGAATAAAAGTTGAGAGTTAAATGGATCAACATTGTGTATATAATTAATAAAATAAACCAATCTCAAACAATCATATAATAAACAATTAATCTATTATTGATAAACTGAATTAATACACCAGATAAACATGAACTAGGGAACACACGAACAGTTTTTAATTGTTTTATTTTCATTATTTTTTTTTTTCGTTTCAAAACGTTTTGAGGAATTAAAAAAAAGAACATTTTCGAGTGTAAAAAATGTGTTAGCAATAAATCAGCCTTTAATTCTTAACAAAGGCTAGCAAAATCTAAAAATATGTCAAATTTAGTCAAAGGTAAGATTTATTTTTTCATAAGTCCAGACATTTTAGGACCTTTTTGGATGAAGCTCTCCAATTTTTCCACTAAACAAGTTATAAAATTTATTAAAAGACAACTTCAGAGATTAAAATAAGTTGGAAGTTGGTAAAATTTTTCGTGATGAAATAAACAAAATCAGTAAAATTCGAGTATAACAAGGCAATTATCTCTCTACACTGGGACCGACCGTAGCTCAGTGGTTAGGACACTGTCTTACCAATTTGATGACTATTGGCGGTTTCGGTTTGTATCCTCCCTGGGGCGTTGACTTTTTTCATTGAGTGGCGGTCCCACAAAATGAAAAACTTTGACCCCCAACCATGGTTAGACAGTATAGATGGTTAGACTTCAATGTGGAGTCGGCCGAAAATTTAAAAAAATCTATCTCCCAACACTTATATTTAATATTGCCCTAAAAGTTAGAATGAAAAGAGCTGAGATTGATTGAACCTGAATCCTATTCAATAAAATGCAGATTGTTTGGTACTGGTTGGTTTCCTGGCCTCAGGGTAGTAAAACGATGAAAGTAAAATTTTTATATCTGAATAAATACCAGTTCCACAGACTAACAACGAAAATCCGAGCGAATATTTAACACAAAAAGTTATCCTTTTTTCCCTATTTGTTATTAATTCATATTAAATGTCCAGGTCAAATATTTTAAAGTCGAAACGCTACATTAAAATGAAACTACACCGCCAGAGTCAATAAAGAGTAAGGTATTCAGTACTTTCTAATAGTACAAGAGCCCAAGAGGAGAAAAAAGGCAGTTATCTCACCCCAATTTTTGATTACTTTAAAGAAAACTATGTATAATTAATAGTCAAAATTGGTAAGTCTGCCAAGTATAGGTAGGAGGAATAAAAAATGGCGCCTGTTTCAAAGTGATAAAAAAAACTAATTATTCATTCGGAGCTCTATATCTTAAAAAGTAGGAACAACACAAGAAAACCTAAGAGAACGTCATTTAAAGAAGAGTAAATTTGCTAAAATATGAGCCCTAATAGAGTTATTTACGTTAAATAGTTTTCGAAATATGGCTTTTTAAAAAGCAACATTTCATAAAAATGTTGTATGGGACGTACTGAAAGATAAGTAATTAGTGAATTTATTTTGGAAGAAAAATTTATATCTCAAAAACCATTTGACCTACAGATGTCTATTAGCACTCAAATTAAAGATAGTTTAATGAGCTATAAAGTAGTTTATGATGTTTATCTTCGTAGGAGGAATAGTTCACATGAACTTTGCTAAACTAAATTGATTTATAGTTGTTCGAACAAATTTTCATTTGCAAAATTTATATTCATATGTAAATATTATAAAAATTACTAACCCTACGAAGATAAGTGCCATAAACTACTTTATAGAAAGTTAAATTTCCTTTATTTTGAGATTTGGCAGACATATGTGCGTCTTATGTATCTAGAGTTATATATTTTCAAAAATCCAACATTTCATATGAACAACTAGTAATTAACAGTTTGTGAGTTTATTTTGTCAAATATATATATATATACATAAAAACTACTACTCCTACAAAGATAAACATAATCAACTATTTTATAGTAGATTTAGCTACAACTAGCTTTAATTTGAGCGCTGGCAGACATCTGTACGTCCAATGATTTCTGAAATGAAGCTTCATTAATCAAACTTATTGTCCGAACAACTATAAATCAATTTATTTTAGCAATTATCATGAAAACTACTATTTCTACGAAGATAAAGGTCATAAACTTTTTAATAGTCCATTGAACTACCTTTAATTTGAGTGCTAATAGAAATCTGTACGTTACATAGTTCCTGAGATATAGATTTCTTAACTACTAATCTTTCTAGATTTTTAAGAAACGTTGCTTTTTAAAAGGCTATATCTCGAGAACTACTGGACGTAAATAGCTCTTTTAGGGCTAATACTTTTACAGCAAATTTAATCTTCTTTAAATAATGTTCTTTTACATTTTCTAGTGTCCTGGGTAGTTTTTAAGTTTCTCCCGAATGAAAAATTAATGTTTTTTTTTTAAGGTTTTGAAACAGCCGCCATTTTTTATTCCCCTACCTATACATGACAGACTCATCAATTTTGACCAGTAATTATACATAGTTTTCATTTAAGTAATCAAAAATTGGGGTGAGATAACTGCCTTTTTTTCTTCCCGGCTCTTGTACTATAAGGTAATGCTGTCTCTTGAGCAACGGTTGCACGAGGAGGTTTTTGCGATTTCTGATGATGGGTGGACCCCAGGGGGCTCAGGGTTGACTCACGGCTATAGTAAAAGAATAAGTAACAATTTGCCACAACTGGAATCGAACTCAAGTCCTTGGAGTTAGTAGCATAGCGCCGTACCAACCTATCCGCCCCACTTCACATAATTAACTTATTCATATTAATATTAACAATTTATAATATTAACGTGTATGAGTAAATGATAGTAGATAAATTATAAATATTATCTTCTTGGAGACTGGTCGTTTTAATAATTATAATTCATCAACATAATAATCAACAATTCTTCATTAATTCATATTAAATTTCCAACGTTTAGGCTAAATCTTAATTTTAAATTCACTGCCTCACGTTAAATATAAAAATTTGTAGACTACTATGTTCAGGTCAAAATTAACCTATAATTTTCACTGTTATATTAAAATGAAACTATACTAGTAGAACCAATGAAGAGAAGGGATTCAGTACTTACTAAGGAAAATAAAAGTAAGGCTATGAAATTGAAATTAATATTGTCCGCGATGATAGCTGGTTGGACGAAATTTAGGGCATTTAATATGAATCAATAAAGAATTGAGACCACATAAATATATTTTGTAATGATTGAATGATAAATTTCTCATTTTGAATGGCAATACTCTGAAACATCACTAGATTAAAAGCTACAGAAATATACAATTATTTGCTATAATTATGGACCATAATGTAATTTGTTCACTGATACATTAATATCTTTCAGTATATATTTATAATGCGAACTACTTGTCTCAATATTCATTAGCTGCGTCAAAGGTAAAATGGGAATAAACAAAGGAATGTAGGAGTGCGTCTTTACAGTTGAAAAAAAAAATGTAAAATGAAATCGAAAATTGATAAACGTATTTGTTTAAAATTAAATTTATTCCACAAACACTTTATACAGTTTGGAAAGTCGCTATCAGCCTACTAGGAAATGGTTCCGTGTACCAGCCTGCCAGAAGTGAATCAATAGCATTTAAATCTAATTGGAGTGTAATAAATATCGATTCACCCTTCTCTGGTAGACATGGGCTTCTTATCCTATCTATCAACATATTCGATCAAGTATAAAATTATTGTTTCTTTTTAATTACTTTAAAGTCATTTGATAAAAAACTAATGGGGTGTATAAAAAAATATAACCGTTTTTCAACTAAATATTTGTATTATTATTTCTTTGATGTAAAATACAATTAATACTCAAAGTAAACTCCATTGTTATCTACTGTCATTTGCCATCTGTTGGCCAATTGCTCGAACCCATGCTGATACCATTCTTGGGGATGGCTGTCAAAGAGCTCCTGGACCGCAATTTCAACTTCCGCAAAATTATTAAATTTTTTACCTTGAAGGAAATGGGCCATAAATCGAAATAAGAAGTAATCCGATGGTGCGAAGTCTGGACTATAAGGTGAGGGAGGCAGGAGTTTAAGCCCACGAAGTTAAATTTAAACCATTTAAACCATTCTTTGGTTCGACGGGAAGCGATTGCTGATTGCTGAGGGACCGGCCAACTGCTATCTTTCACTTTCCCCATGCAGAGTAGATTACGACGGTATCTTTCTACAAACCACACTCCCCGACAAGTTCGCGAGTACTTGTGGACACAGTTGATTCAACAGCGTCCTGCAGAATCTCATCAATATCCATTAATTTTCGCCCGGAGTCCTTTCTTTCCAACGTAAAGAAATTTTCCAAACCAACGCCGCGCTGTACGCTAGTCAAGGACACCGTCCTCTTCATATTTAATAATTTCACGAGTTGCTTCAACGGCTGTGAAATTCTTTTGCCAGTAATGCCTTTTTTTGAAGAAGTCGAATGGGATTTAACAAGCTTTGAGGTATTGGTAAGTTGGTTGGTTAGGTTAGGTATTGGTAAAACGGATTAAAATATTTAAAGTCCTA
>NW_027109456.1:1021489-1025366 GCF_000696795.3 Halyomorpha halys
AAAACGGACATTTTTATGATACACCCCATGAAATATTTCACAGCACTGAGCATACAAAGAATATATAATTATATATATTAGATTTTGCAATATATAATTTGAGTATATGGAAACTTTGAAGCAATTAACTTATAATCATAAGGACAGTAACATTAAACAAATAACTTGAAGGATAAATGGGCATAAAGTCGAAGAATCCAGACACAAATTAGAATCGTACTTGATATAACTATCCCCATGTGTGTGGTATACATTTTTTTTTACTAATAGTAAAAGACTATCAAGTATTTTCATAAGTTACTAATTTAGTAACTAATTGATTTCCGATATAATTAATTTATTCAAATTTTTTAAATAATATTTTAACATAGCTGATAAGTTTATAAATTGTAAATAGTGGACAATAAAGTTTTTTTATTACGTTGTATCATAAGCGAAATACTCAAAAATAAATTAATTTTACTAAAGCCTTAATTTACGTACGATGAACACGAGGTAACAGCGATGTCATATTCAAACTGATGTGATAGTGTATAAAAAATATTAGGTTAAAAATAGACATAGGAAAGAAAACTATACACGCTAAAAGGTCAAACATGCAAGAAAAGAAATCTATACTTGTTAAAAATAGAATCGACAATACTTACATTTAGGAACAGAAAGCTTTGTCCATTCGTGAGGGGAAAATCATGGGATGTCTATAAATTCATAAACTTTCATGACTTTAAATTCAAGGCTTAGAAATAATAATAATAATTCTCTGAAAACTTAAGCCTTACTTAAGAACAAAAAATGAACGAACATTTTATTAGTGAAACTTCTAATTTAGTTTTTTTCCATAATCTAGCTTTTTGAACACTATTGTATTCCCAATCTTCTCTATTTTATGACATGTGATACACTATGATGTATTCTGTATTTTATTTATTTCTAATGTTTTTTATTAAACTTTTCTGCCTCCCGTTATATGAAAAATCATAAATCCAATAGGAAGTAAACCACATTGTCGGTACAGAGAGAAAGAGAGTCAGTATGTAATCTGTATATATACTATGTATTATATTATATATTTGTAATTGTAATTATATATAAATAAAGGGGATTTGAAAATGAAAAAAACGGTACAGAGATTTACGGGAAGAAATTGTCTAACCTCATCATTCTTTGAATTAACATAAAATAAGATTCTATCTCAAGAAGCTAGCTGCTCAAAAAGTGATTACATATATTTTAAAAATCAACATACTTCAGAAGAAATGAAACAATATATATTAGTTTTTTGTCGCATTCAAGCTTTTTGAACATCATTATTTTCCCCGTCTTCTTCATATATGATACACTATGATGTGTTATGTATTTTATTTATTTTCAATACTTTTTATCTGAAATACCAATCTTTTAACTATATCTTATCGTTAATTTTAAAACAATTTATTTAAAACAGTAATTTACTTTGTTGCCAAAAAGTTGTTTTCAAACTATTTTTACAATGAAAAAAATAATAATTAATAAGCATTCGAATGTTTTACGATGATTACTGATGATTACTGATATCGCTTAGCAAACTTTTACATACAATCGGATAAATTCTACCGATAAAATATATTAATTGGTCTCTTTGAGCGGCCTAGTTTGCTTCTTAAAAGATAATATTGCTCCAAACAATTCAAAGGCTCCGTATCGCTGAGTGGTGTCCAGTAGTAGAAAAAGACGCGAAAAAAGTAGGAATGTAAAAAAAATTAGAAATTGGTGAGGATGGAGGTAAAAAAAAAAATGTAATTTGTAATTATTAATAAGTTTTTAAGTCCTAATTTCCAAAAATGAGACTGCGGATGAATAAAACCTGCTTTGTAACCCACTATTTTTTATATTGTATGTCTGATTTTAAGTTTTTAAAAATATACTTATCTACATTTCTCATCAGTATCAAAATTTAATATTTTTTTTATATATAAATACATTTTATTGTATTTATTTTAAAATTAGGAAGGAGAGTGTATGTTAAAAGGTTTAGTAAAAGAAATTGTTTTTTGTTCACTCTTATATCTTTTTACTAGTTCTTTTCAATGATGAGGACACCTTTAAGAGGATTCAGCTATCGATTTTCAGTTGTATAATGATTTTTAGAAAGTAATATATATTCTCACGACGTACCCATGAACTTAAATCCACTTTAATAAAAACATTAAAAACACATGTATCAAACTTTTCTACCTCCCGTAAGGGGGGAAATCACTTTTTCATAAAATAAAAAAAAAAGTATAAATCTAATGCAACGTAATCCGCTTTGATGGCACATAGATTTACAGGGGAAAATTGTCTAACCTCATCATTCTTTGAATCAACATAGAATAAGATTCAATCTCGCCAAGCTACTCAAAAAGTGATTGCATATATTTAAAAAACATAATTCAGAAAAAAATAAACAGTATACATATTGATTGAAATTTATTTTAAAAATCCACTTATTTGTTCTTTAAACTGTCATTTTTTAACAATTGAGGGCTGATTCTGGAATTCTAGAAGACGAACCATGTAGATTTCACATTTCTTGCTAACTTATATTTCCCTCGAATTAAAGATTATACATTTTGTTATAATTCTTATTCATTTACTAATTTTTAGGTACTGAACTTTGTCAAGCGATTATTAACAAGTAATTATTTCTTATAAATATATGAATATATTTATGTAATTGAGGAATACCTTATAATTTACTATACATAATATACCTATATTATCGAACATTATTATTTTTTCTGTTAAAAACAATCTTGAAAGCAATAATTAATAATTGAGATGAAGTTATTTTAATAAATATTTTTTTAAAAAAATTACATACAGATTCAGAATATCACCGAGTATCACAGATAACTTTTTTTATTTTACATTTTTATAATCCAAATTCACTCTTTAAAGATTTTAAATATTTATTTTAGGGAGTAAATTTCTAATTTAAGTATATATGATATCATATTTCGGCTCAGAAATGGTATCAAGAGAATTAATGTGGATTAGGGGACCTAACTTTTGGTACCTCCAAAAATGTTACAACTATCTACACTGTCTCACAGGAATGCAATTTGTTTTTAAATTTTAATATCATCCTCTAAAGGCGACCGAAATCCATCAGACTCCATGATTAAAATTAACTTTAATACATTTTTGAATTTGACAATATAACAACACAGTTTGATTGCATCAGAACTTATTTAATTTTATGTATAATTCGAAACATTTAAAAAAATATTTTTAAACTTTTAAAACTAAATTAAAACTTGAAATAAAAAAAACAGGGAGAAAGGCGTTGAGAATGATGGTTGAGCGGGATGACGGGTTTTTTATGAGTAAAAACCTTATATTTCTTTACTATCCATTATTATTGTAATAATTTTACAATTATTTTTTTTTATAATTTAATCCTAAGCAACTTATAAAATTATCATACGCTATAATATTAGGAGCCATGATGAACACAATATGATAATAGCCATCTTCATACAATTTTTAATTGAACCAGTAAAACGATTTGTCCAGGAATTATGTTAATTTTTAATTTTACTTTTACTACTCACGATAACTAAAATAATAAAAATTACAAATTACTACTTCCTATAAATAATAATTAAAATAACTTTTAATTTAATTATTAATAAAACTGTATTCCTTAAATAAATATTTTGAATAATTAAAAGCCCAGGATGAAGTCCTGTGATGGTCTGACGATGACAGCTTGGAGTACACTCTAAACCCTAATTGATTACTCCCACCTGACAGCAAATATCCACACCAGATAACTAAATAATAATACTGATTCAGTAATTAGTAAATTTCTTAATTAATATTAAAATAAATAGAAAAGTACTTAATGAAATAC
>NW_027109456.1:1025416-1032183 GCF_000696795.3 Halyomorpha halys
AATAAATATATTATTTAATAAAAATAAGTTTGTTGATATCGTGTAAATAAATTCTAATACATACTCTAATCGGATAATGTTCTTCATTACTTCTATAAAAAGATATTGGAAGACTACTTATCGTCTGGGCTTAGAGGACGCAGGCTGAGCTTATTCTATGTGAATGTGAAGCCCTTGACTTTTACTGATTACTATACATGAATAAGGTAATAATTAAACCAGAAGTTATTTTAGAAATAACCTAAAAGACCTATGTCCATAGTTAGAACCATGAAATTCCTATATTTCTGGGCAAGGAATAACTCAGAAAACATCCAAATGGATAGAGATGGGAAAGAGTTTCCCCCAATTCCCAATTCCTAGAGCATCCCTTAAGTGTAATAATAGTAAAATCATCCGTCAAAACACCTAAGTTTTTATATTATTATAATACGAATAAGCCGCAAAACTCATGGGCTGTCAGCAGCTCAGGGAGTTGAGTCAACCTGGGAACTGCATCGGCGCCGGTTCTTACCGGGCCTGAGGGGCCGAGGGTCGACTTTTATTTCGGTGGTGGTCCCACAAAATGAAAACTTGAGCTCCAATATGGTGTTGGAATAGGATGGTAACCTAGAGATAACCCCTTCTCCCCACCGTAAGCCAGAAATGACCAGGAGGGGCTCTCCTAAAAACATCTAGCAAAAATAAATAAAGTTAAATTGAACAAAACACTCATTTGTATCATATTAAAAACATCAATACATCATCGAATGGATTTATAATGATTTCACATATGAAGGTACTTGCACAAATTCATTTTTTTAGCTAAGAACATAGATGATTATTAAAATATGTTTGAGAGTTCTTGTAGCTTCTAAAGCAAAATAAGGTAATAAAAAAAATTAGGTAACCGAAAGATCATACTACTTTAACAATATTTAAACTTAAAAATAATTTAACAGTACACACGTCACTACTAATCAACATTAACATTTTAAATTGATAATTAAAAAATAAAGGAACGGCAAACATAATTATGTAATTTAAAAATGGGACTTTTCATACCGTGGATTTATTTTTAATTATTAAAGACATATCAAACAATAGTCTATGTTGACAGTTAAATTAAAAAAGGAATTAAACTTGATATAATTTAAGAATATTCGCTTATGTACCCTTGCCTTAGCAATTATATATTGTATAACTTTTTCCTTCTTTTTTTCATTTTTTCTCCCTAATAATAAGTAATAAAAAATACAAAAAAGTTATTTTGTTTACTACAATATAATTTAAACTGAACCATACAGACAATATTCTAAATTAACAGCTTAACAACATACCATTATAATGGGCCAGGTTTTGAAATACCTGGATTAGAAAAAAAAGAAATTGTTATAAAATTCTGCATTATAAAACTGAAAGTTGAAAAAATGTTGCTAATTTCAATTTTAATAATTATAAAAAAGTCTTAATTTATTAAGTGAATATAAATGTTGTCAGAAAGAAATTTCAAACTTCTTTCACATTAAATATTAATAAACAAAAAGAAAACAGGTTAATACTTTTTTATCTATTTAGTTTAAGTTCTAAGAAATATATTTTATTTATCTATTAACATTGCAAGTTTTGCAGTGTGCAAGTCTTTTGTTAAATAAAATACATTTTTTTAAAATACGTCATTTGGTAAATGAAATTAATTAATTTTAAAAAATAATATTTTCAATTATTAATTTACAAGAAATTTATACCTGAAAATCAACTAAAAATTAAACAAATGCAAGTCTTTTGTTAAATAAAATACATTTTTTTTAAATACGTCATTTGGTAAATGAAATTAATTAATTTTAAAAAATAATATTTTCAATTATTAATTTACAAGAAATTTATACCTGAAAATCAACTAAAAATTAAACAAATACATTTTAGAATCATTATCAAGGTTACAATAAAGGAAACTTATTATTTTCACTCCTTATTTATTTTTCAGAAATACTATTATCATTTACAATAACTATATTAACGGGGCTCGAAAAGAAGAATAAAGACTTCAAAGATAAAATATAAGACCTCTTTGACTCTTCGTTGTTTGATACATTATTTTGAATTTCTTTTATCCTCTATTGATTGAGTTAAAAGTCATAATTATCATTCCTAAATTACAAATGATACCAATTTTTTTTTTTTAATTCTTTTGTCTATTTATATATTTTGTAACAAAATATTACGAAAAATATGCGGACCGAAAAAGGATAAAGTAATGGGAGGATTTATAAGACCACACAACACTGAATTAATGGATTGACACCTGGTAAATATAATTATAGCATTACGGAGTATAAGATGGGCGTGTAAGGTTGTAAGGCTTAATAACGAGCGGATCCCTAAAATGTTAATAAACACTGAACCGATGGGTAAACGTACGAGGGGTACACCGAAACATAGATGGGAGGATTGCGTTGAAACTGATAAGAAAAATTGGGTTAGGAGGGGCATCACTGAAAGGATGTATAAAGAAAACGATTGGTGGTACCGGCATCAAACCTTTGGGGTTCGTTAGGCCTTCATTATTAATATTTATATTTCTTGTAATTGTTGGTTTTTTAAATCGAACGTCCTTATGCACTCTTAGGGTAAAATTAATTGGGAGAATAAAAAAATTACAATCTATATTAATAAAATAAACATTATCTATACGAATAAAAGTATTTTTTTTAATTAACGTAAAAATATATCCACTATATACATATAAGCAATTATAATGTTTTAAAATTGAAATATCATGAATTAAAATTGGTTTGGGAATTTGAAAATCAGACGTACATGATCCTGATGATTGAAGTATAAAAGTATTTGGGTGCTTTGAATGCCAGTATTAGGAATTTTCCAGGAGAAAGAGAAGTCTAGAGGGACTTCAGTGATGAAAAAAAGAAGACTTCAAGTCCCGTTAGGTAGAAATGCGTCTTCTAATCACCACTGGCATCCAATGAAGGAACTTTTATTATTTCATTTGTACCTTCTGAAATATTTTAACACTTTATATCAGTGGTTTCTGTATTACTTTCGTATTTCTGTATAATATGTTGACGCAAATATTTTTGGCTGAACCAACTAATTCTCATTTTATAATATGTTAACCTGAACATGACTAAAAGTAATAGGAAAATCAATTTTTTTTTAAAATATCTTTATTATTATCTCATCATTGTGTTAAGCATTATTTTGGATTTCTTCTGTTCCTTTATTAATTGGGTTAAAAATCATAATTATCATTCCTAAATTATATATAATTCCAATTTTTTAGTTTTGTATAAATTTTTTATTTTATTTTTATATTTTGTAATTATTGGTTATTTAAATATAATGTCCTTCTGCAGTCCAATTAGGAAGGGCGGAACATTCTAGAAGTTAGTAACCTACTCTTAACCTTAGTGGAAAACTAAAAATTGATTGTGCATATATTTCCGTAATGAAATATAAGTCGACCCGCCCGGAGTCGTTGTTGTGGAAGGGCTCTCTAGTACATACAATTTTACTTATTGGCGCCCTGATTTAGGAAAATTGGCATCCCTCGTTGATAATGAAACGGATGCCACCAATCCTCGTCTTCTGCTCCTGTCCAATCTTTGCCAATGAAACGTATTCCGTACGACTTCTTCTCTGAAAGAGAGTCACATAGGCCTTTCTTGAAATTCTGTTCCGATCAATCGAACCTTCTTTCCAACAGTATGGTTTCCCACAACTTGACCTCGAGACTTGGCTGATAATCCTGTCTCATCCGGTCTTGCCCTGTTTTTCTCGCAGTTAACGCATCTCCAGGGATTGATTCTGACACTAATCCATTGAAGGAAGGAACACCACCCACTCATCTTCGGTTGAGAAAGCTTCTCCGGTCATCGAGCAGTATATACTCCCTGGAGCTCATATTCGTTGCCTCACATCCTACGCCGTGTGTCCACTTAAGTAGATATGAGTGCTGAGTATTTAAAACTTTAGAAGTTGATTAAACCCTTACCGTCCACCCTTATAACCCTTTCAATGCGCATACATTAAATTTTCTCAGTGTGGTTTTCCGTATTGTACAAATCCAAAATGATGCAAATAAAGTAAAACAACCAGTTTAAATAATTACTAAATTAAAGATTAATAATTATGTTTTAGATTATATCATAATTATTTCCTAATTATCAATACTCAACTTCATAAAAGTTTCAATAACTATTCTACAAAAAATATCTAATTTTATTTATACACACATGCATTAAGCGATACTAAAAGTGCATTAAAAAATAAAATAAAGAATTAATAGGAAATAAATTAAAGAATGCAATAAAATCTTCCATAATTTTTTTGACGAAAACATAAAACATGCACGTTATAAGTCAGTTATAATGTTAAGTTTACCATCAATACACAAATACTATCAAAAATTATTTTACTTCACCCTATACATAAATTAATCATTTCATACTCATATGAAAAACCATATTTTACTATTTTATCTATAATAATGGATTTTGAACCCTATCAATCCCCTTCCATCTCTTTTTCACAAACGAGGATTGAGATAGATGGAATAGATTCGTGGAATTCTGAGGCAATAATCTATAGAACACCTGGAAGACCACACCCATCAGATCCCGAGATATTGTCCTTTTGTTATAGAGAATGAAGACCATTTATACCAGTCTCTTTCGACAATTCACCATAACCAATGTTAATTCAAAAAATAAGTAAAAATTAAAATAATATAAACACAGATTGGGCGAATGATTAACATATTTCAACTTACTAAAATTAGAAATAACTAGATTTTAATAAAATAGATCTCCATCAAATAATACTAAATCAGTCCTGCCACTAACGCTTCGGTTTACCCCTCTGACGTTATCCCGTAGGATCATTTAATCATCATTAACATCTTATGGATCCGTTCTAGTATAAGAGTAAGTCACAATATAAGTATATTAATTTCTATATTATAGAATATTGCATAAAAATATAATATGGAAAGTCAGTTATTTCACACCAATCTTTGATTACTTTAAGGAAAACTATGTAAAATTACTTGTCAAAATTGATGACACTGTCAATCATAGTTCGGAGAATAATAAATGGCATTACATGATAAATGCTGAAAAAAGTTGATTCTGATGGTTGTTCAGGCAAAAAATGTAAAATTCAAAGTCATGTAGGAATATCATAAAAACTACTACCCCAAGTAGTTTACGAAGATACGTTTCATACACTACAATTTATTACGTTAATCAAGCTTTATTTTGAACGCTGTCAGACATCTGTACATCTAATACTTCTTGAGATATAGTTTTTCATAAATCTAAAAAGTTTGTCGGAACAAATAAAAATCAAATTTTTCGGAAACATCATAAAAACTACTTCCTACATTATAAACTACTTTATAGTTCATTTAACTTTGCTTTGGTTTATTCTGGGTAGAAATCTGTACGTCTAATGGTTCTTGAGATTTATTTTTTCAAAAATCAAAACTTTTGTCGAAAAACTAGAGATTAACGTTTTTTGCATCTTTTTTTAGCAGTACCATAAAATTTACTGCTCCTATAAAGATAAACGTCATAAACTAGTTTATAGTCAATTAAACTAGCTTTGATATGAGTGCTAATAGACATCTGCAAGTCTAAAGCTTTGTGAGATATAGTTTTTTTTATAATTAATTTTAAAAACTACTGATTTTTCTTTATTTTGTTGTTTATTTCGGTAATTGCAGACCGAAAAAAGTTCTATTAGGGTTTATATTTTTAGCAAATTTACTCTACTTTAAATGATGTTCTAGTGTTGTAGGTAGTTTTGAAGATATGGAGTTATATTGATTGCTAGTTCTGTCGGTAGGTTTATCTTTATGGAGCTCAATTTTTAAATCGCAATTTTTTATACAGTTTTTATTAAATGAATCAAAAATTGGGATGAAACAACAGGCTCTTTTCTTCTGCTAGGCTCTTGCACCTTTTGGTACAAAGCCCTACAACCTTATGTTGCACACCCATTTTATTCTCCGCAATACAATAACTTGAATCACATTTATCGAGTGCAGTTCTCACAATTCAGGATTGTGTAGCCTTCTGAATACTTCTGCTATATTCCTCCTTTTTTGCTTCAAATATTTTACTTGATACCAAATTTTAAAAACTGTACGGCACCTTTTTTTCCCTTCGTTTAAGAGACCAAGTTGGCATCCGTAAAGAACTGTAAAAAGGATAACAGTTTTGTAAATTCCAAGTTTTAAGAATTTAAGAACAGTAGGTGCGAGCTAAGAAATTTCGAAATTGAAAAATTACACACATTTACCGCCTATAACCCTTTATTTCCTCGTCAATTTCGTTTTTTCTAGCAGTCGTAGAGCCTAAATACTCCTTTATTTATATCACCAAAATTCTTACCCTTTCTACTGCTAACAATATATTTGGTATTATCCGTATTTATTTCGAGGTCTAGTTCCTAAGGATGGCCTTTTTTTTAGCGTTACGGTCTCCTCTTGTGAGACTGTGACATGTCGTACATCGACCAACCTACTCGCTGAAATTGTCCGTTTGAAAAGACAGATAAGTAAGGCTGCCATGGAGGGCGATTTCCAAATACACGCTACTTGTAAATTTCTATAAATCAAGTAATGTATATTTCAAAAGAATACACTTTTGATTTCTCTAGGAATTTGTAAACTAGAAATTTTAGAAGTTTTACCTTAAATCTACGACATTATCTTTTATTTCCAATAAAAAATACTGTACTGAAAATATAAGAAATTAAAATAATTA
>NW_027109456.1:1032253-1032738 GCF_000696795.3 Halyomorpha halys
CCGCGGCTGTTCTTGACGAAGCGCATTCTGGACGTCCAATTTTGGGCCACTTTTTCGAGCACTGCTGGCCGTATGTCACGAATAACACGAACAATATATATATATATTTTTAATTTAGTATAACAAATACATATAGTTTATATATCATTGGAAACCGTTATGTGAAAAGCATTTCTAAAATTTAAATTTTATAGCATTTAACGGCATTGAGTTAATATTAATAAGTAATCACGATTGTTAATATATATTATATTATTATATTACCTACTCATCAGCCAACCAATCTCCACAATCGTTTGCTCTCTTCCTTCATCTTCGAATATCCAGCCGCCTCTAATTCTCCTCCAAATAATTCAGTCATCTGATCCGGGGGCGTCCCCTTCTTCGTTTGCCATCCGAATTTTCATAGAGCATCTTCTTGGGCATTCTTTTATCGGGTATCTTCTCCATAAGGTCCTCTCCGCCTTATTTGGGCTTTTCATTAA
>NW_027109456.1:1034123-1036769 GCF_000696795.3 Halyomorpha halys
TGAACACAATTTTACAGAATGCGCTTCGTCAAGAACAGCCGCGGTGCCCATATGCCCGAAATCATTTTCAAATCTTAATGTCACGTATTGATCTTTCGAATAAAAAAAAAATTTTGATTACAATTTAATTTTTTGTGTTATTTTTTACAATTTCAAGTTCTATCGGGCTTAAAAAAAAACCCTATATAAATGACGACTTTCATTGTTTAAGAAAGTGCTCTAAATTTCAATACTCTTTGCAGTGAGAAATAGCATGTATTTCCCGCTGTCTATCCTAGCATTCATTTCGTTCTCTACTTTGTTGTAAGTAAACAGACTTTTCAGGAACTTAAACTGGTTTACAGAATTAAAATTGTGATCTCTAAAATTCTCTTCACAATTCAATTATTTTTCTCTTAATAGACTTAACAATTACACAGACTTATTTTCATTAAAGTAAACTGAGGCTTGGTTCACTCCTGTTTTTTCAAATTTCTGGAACGTTTCTTGTAATGCTGATCGGTTTCTAGCAGCAATATCAACATCATCTGTACATGCTAGATGTTGAAACTTGTATTGGATTGTAGGTGGTTTATCCCCGGTTTATAACATATCATAAAAAATCCTAAACCCTGAAATAATGCTTTAATATTTATAGACAAGTATAACCAAATAATAATTATGACCAAAAAACTTAATTTTAGGAGAGAGATTAGGATCTAATGTCTTACCAATCTATCCATAGCCAAACTCGAATTAAAAGTATTTTATCATTTATCATAAAAAATAAACATTTAAACTGAAACAGATTAATAAATTAGTAAATAAACAATAATTAATTGAAAAATCGCTATTTTTATTAGTTTAAACGAGAGATGGGAAGTTTTATCAACCAGCAACCTTGTATAGATATTGAAAAGAAGTTGATATAGACAAAATGGACCTGATTCAGATACGTACAATCATACAGATCAACCAATAGGTTCAGCTCTGATTTACTTAACAATGTAATAAATTCCTGAATTTCTTATATTTTTAATGCAAGATATACAGTGGATTATAATATTCTGGAATTTTAACGAATTCATTTCAACAGATAACAAAAATAAGTTCAAGAAGTAAATAATATAAGATAAAGAAATTATTTAATATATTCGAATCATTCTAAATAAAAACGAAAATGACTTAAATCTAGGCAAAAAAGATATTTACGACAAAACACAGTTTTTAAACACTAATTTTATTTTAATTTAAATTAAATATAATTTAAAAATATTTTTGACAACCATGTTTCATATCTCCGTTAATTTTGGCGAGCAATCTTTGAAAGTTAAGAGATATAATGCGTTCATATCCTCCACCATTTCGAGTGATCTGAAAGAGGATCAGGATATTCTCGGATTTTTTTATAAACGCTTCACATATGTTGTGTACAGAGAAATGAAGAAGGGTTGAGTGGTTATGATTTTGCCCTTAGCATGAAACGTCTGGACAATTCCAATCAGCTTCAAAATATCAGACAAAACTATTAGTTAGCAAAGAAAATTAGTAACACAATTCCCACTCAAATTTCGATCATTCATAACCAATTTAAAAGAGCAATAAAACTAAATTTCTATAAATTAAAAACTCATATCAACAGCCATAGAAAGGACGATAAACTTGAAACAATCCTCACTGGACATTACGTAGTACATGATGGAGTGAAGAAGTATCTCCTGTTGAAAGGTCTTTTTTAGGCTGTTGATGTAAGATGTGTTTTGTCCTCATTTATGTCTTGGTCTTATTGTTTTCTGACCTGATAATGTCTTAATTGAGAAAGCTTTAATAGTTCTATGATTTTTTATGTATACCATCCCTCAAACAATTCTCCTAATATTAAAGGGGTAATTTTTGATATAATATAGATAATAAAAAAAAGGTGTGATAATTATGTAAAGGATCAAATGAGCTACAACAAAACATTTTGAAAAAAAACTGGATAAGCTGAAAAACAGCACCCATCAATTAATCTAAATGGTAATTTTTTCAATGTCATGTATATTTTTCCTGGAATTTATCTATAAAAAATCTTGATTTTATTAAATTAAAATGCTAGTTTGTTAATGGGGAACAACGTCATGCTTCAAACCGGAGCAGAGAGATCGGGTTATCAACAGGTTTAAAATATTCTACAAGGAGGAAAGTCAACATTCATTAAAATAATTAGCTCATGGAATTCTGCTCGTAAGTGTTCTGTCTCAATTGATAAAAATTCAATTTAATTTTTTTTTTTGTTCTTTTTACACCTTCATAAAAATTGGATAGACACCTTCATATGGAAGCCGGATAGCTCCATTGTAAGACACCCGGGTTCGAATCCAACAGTACTACATCATTATTTATTCATTTATTGTAGCTTGGAGTCAACCCTGTGGAGTAGGGAGCCCTCGGGGTTCCACCAAGCCTCATAAAAATCTGGTCTAGTAACTGTACTTCCTTTCAATATATAATATTTATGTTGTATCATCTACATAAGGTGTTGCCACCCCAAATGATCTTGCGGGCCACTTTGGAAACGTATCGTAACTCCGCGGACCCCATTTAAAACTATATATATATATATATATGACAGATATTGTCTGTTTTATCTATGCATTTAGAATAAGAAATAACTCATTATGTACA
>NW_027109456.1:1036824-1037996 GCF_000696795.3 Halyomorpha halys
TCATTTTAAGTTAATTTTTCAATGCAGAAATAAGCCATTGTTTTTCACCTACTTAGGCGATTATAACATAAATAATTTTTTTAAAAGAGTGAAGAATCGTTGGCCGAAAAAATTTACAAGGCGGGCCCTGTATAAATAATGGTTTAAGAAAAATAAGTTAAAAATTAAAAAAAATTGAAATTTTATATCATAACTTATGTTCAACTATTTTTTTCTTTAGAATATATAGTTATTAAGTATAGTAATTAAAATAAAGAAAGTATTTTAAAATTTATTTCTAAATTAAAGTAAACAAGTAGAAAAAATATTATTTTACATTATAGGATTCCTTCTTATTTTAATGTTTTATTTAATATCAGATTGGCCAGGTGGGCCTTACATTATTAATGTAAGAGATACTTAGTAAAAGATAAAAGCAAAGTTTATAACAAAAACAATGACATTTATGGATTTAATAAAGTAAATAATTGACTTCTAATGGAAATAAAGAAAGTTAATTTAAGAAAAAAGTGAAGCCAACAAAAATTGAAAAAAAATAAATAAAATTTTAGAGAGGTAACAGAATAAACATATAATAACAGAACTGATAAATATAGAACTTATAATAGGATATTCTGCAGCAGCCTGGGCTTCAGTCTTCGGGTTGTGGGTGGGTTTCCCAAGTTGCAGGTCACTGCTCCTTCAACTCTAACTGTAACGGTAACTAGGAGTGGAACTTCATGAACCTTTTTTTGATGTAATCCTCAATTTCTCCATTAGTAATTATCGATGCAATTGGAGCTGTTTCTTACAAATCAAGGAGCATCCACTACAATTCTTACGACTCCCAATTCCTTCACTAACCAGTCTAAGCATTTCCGTAAAACAAAACCAAAAAAAAAAAATGACAACTAACCAACTTTGACCCTGTTAAATTCTTGCAAAGTGGGACCAAGCATTGGTTAACAATAAATATTTTTTTCTACAGTTTTGGTACTTTTATTGACCCCCTCCCGCACTATCTTCTTCCAAAATAAAACTTATAATTCAATTAACAACATACGACTAAATTCAAAATACTAAAATGAAAATAAAAAACTATAAATTTTTTTAAAAAATTGAAAAAATTTAGGAAGAGAATAATAATGATACGAATTTACAATTAATAATAATGAACTAATGAATTCGTAATA
>NW_027109456.1:1042093-1043395 GCF_000696795.3 Halyomorpha halys
CTTCAATAATACTTTTTTATTAACTAATCCAATCCCTGACTCAAAAAAATCCTAGATTTTCTGAAGAAGATTGCATTTTTTTGTTAGATATTTAATTAAAAACGATAGGAAATACATAGAACATGAACAGTATGTTAAAAGAAATTTAATGTTACCAAATTTAGAAAGGAAGGAATTTCTTTTGAACCTACAATTTCATACAACTAGTTATTTTTACAAGCAGTCCTTATGCAAGAGCACGTTTCTAGGCAATAAGTTAAAAAATACAAGCACATACAATAGAAAAAATGAATATTAATAATATAAAAGACTTTTAAAAGAAGTAAAAAAGGAAAAAATTACTTCCAAGGTTTACAAAAAAAATAATTAGTATTTGTAAGTCAGTCTGAATTAAGTTTATAACATTAAAAATTAGTAATAAAATAAGCGTCATATTAGTTTTCTTAAACTAAGACTCTCTCACTCTCATATATATATAAACTAATTTTAATCGTATATAAACGTATGTTAATCGTAATTGAAGTCATTAAATGGAGTTAAGAAAAAGTACAGGCAGATAGATCAGTCACTGAGATTCATAAAAGTAAGAAACTGTTAAAAAATACGAAGAGGTAAGAAAAGTATGAAAAAAATATGGCTTATAAACGACCCATCTTCATTACGGTATTCCGATTACAATAAGTCCATAATGTAAATAAATCAATACATTTTATTTAGTAACGAAAATTTAAAAAAAAAAAAACGTTATTGTAAAACAAATACACTTCAAAACGTTACATAATCTTGTTTACAGTTGAGTAAATTATTCAAGAATTCCAATCTAGTTTTGCAATTGAAGCGTAGATTACTTGAAATATATATTAATTTTTTTATATCATATTGATACAATTACGAAAGTCATTGACATAAAACAATAAACGTTGCAATCGAAATCGACTAATCTTACAAATTTATCTTTAATAGAGTGATAAACATAACTAGTACGTAGCATATGAACTTAAAACAGAAAAAAAAAAATGTAATATGAAAATAAATTTTGCTCTAAGAAAATTCAAACTTTATTATAACTTTTGTATATTGCTTACAGAATAATAAAATAATTCATGAATGAATATTTAAATGAAAATATTAGTGATCACAGTCAGAGAAGATTAATAATTTATTAAAATTTACAACTGTACAAAAAATACAGAAAATAAATATGAAGAATTTTACAAAATTTTAAAAAGTCATCTCTTCAACATAATCCTTAATTATTTATTCAAAAGTATAAAAACCTTCAATAATATAAAATACGATGAA
>NW_027109456.1:1045740-1047946 GCF_000696795.3 Halyomorpha halys
CTTCAATAATACTTTTTTATTAACTAATCCAATCCCTGACTCAAAAAAATCCTAGATTTTCTGAAGAAGATTGCATTTTTTTGTTAGATATTTAATTAAAAACGATAGGAAATACATAGAACATGAACAGTATGTTAAAAGAAATTTAATGTTACCAAATTTAGAAAGGAAGGAATTTCTTTTGAACCTACAATTTCATACAACTAGTTATTTTTACAAGCAGTCCTTATGCAAGAGCACGTTTCTAGGCAATAAGTTAAAAAATACAACCACATACAATAGAAAAAATGAATATTAATAATATAAAAGACTTTTAAAAGAAGTAAAAAAGAAAAAAATAACTTCTAAGGTTTACTTAAAAAAATAATTACAAACCGCCATTTACCGAAGTGATCTGACGAGTCATTTTTGGTTATTACATCGGTAATCATTGAAAAATAGAAAACAGATATGTCGAATCATATCTTAATTACTTGATGATATCAAAATAAATATTTCATTAATTAAAAACAAGCAAATCTGTTCTATAGATATGAATTAACAACTTAAATTGTCAGAGTCAACGTTTCGGTTTCTAGATTCAGAAATCAAAAACTTCTTATAATTTAGGTTCATATGTCTGAAAAAATTTCGATATTATTTAGTCGTAAAAAAATTATCTTTTATATTTTAATTCATTAATTCCATACTCTCACATGTTATAATGGAGTTAAAAGTAGACTCTCCTTAGCTAGTGATCAGATTGGCATCTTCTTAATAATTACAATTATGTATTATGGAACCGAAATTCGAATATGAAAGGGAATAAACAAATATTTGAGCAGAAAACATTAAATTTCACAGTTTAAAATAAATGTTTAACAATAAAAAAGTACATATTGGAAGAGTCATTAAAAAAAGGACGCTGAATTGAGTTATTGAGTTTAGGGTTTGATCTGAAGGTTTGAAAAATTGTAAAAAAAAATTGATTTTAAAAAATCTAATTTTTCCCATAATGGCACGGAAAAAAACAACCACAATTTCTGCAGGTATTTTTTCGGAATATTCCTATTCAAAAATATTTTATAAATTGTATAAATGGCAAACAAAAAAAACTATTTTTTTTTTAAAGCTTACGTAGTTTTTTTTTTAATGAAAGTTATTTACATACCTCCAAATTTTTAGTTAAAGCTAATATCTCTCTTTCAATTGTATACTCAATAAGTTTTGAATTAAGACAAAAAAATACATGAAAAAAAAGGTAGTTATAATATTTACAAATGTTCAATAGTTATCTATACTGTTATATTATTTGTTCAGTTTGTTCAGTTGTTGTTCAGAAGCAAAATGTGGTGAAACAGTTGATGCATGGCGAATGATAGAGAGAATGGAGTTCCAGCTCGGGTTTGTCAATCCTTCAAACACAGCAGTTCGGTGAGATGGAGAGTAGATGTCAGATAGAACCGGGTAGTACGAGATCGGACTGAAAATTTGAAATGTAGGTTTTGTAGTACAGATTAAAATATTAGTATTTAACATGTGGTAGAGTACTGATTGCAAAAGGTAGAAAAAACTGTTATAACGTGTAAATATATGTCCGACCTTGGATTGATTGGCATAATATGTATTATAGCAACCCAATGCATATTATAGCAACCAGCATGGCTAAATAAAGGATTTCTCCCGAGGAGGGGCGCCGAGCACTTGGAATAGTGGAATAGGAAACAAAGAAATACTGGCATCGGAATGAAGGATAGAGCCAATTCAACTCGGCGTAATACTGTGTTATATGTGTATCTCTGGTGATCCCGAAAACAAATAGTATTTAGCAATTCAGAAGACGTTTAACTTTAGCTTCGAGTTCACTCGAAAGTCCACTTAATACCAAGCAGCCTTAGTTGACGTGTTTTAAGTGGAAGGAGATAACGGATTCTATTGAACTGCTTGAGGGTCGCAATGGTTCGATGGGGAATTAGGGAGATATGTGGTTTCCTGGAAAGAAATTGAAAAAAAGTGACTCCAAGGTTTTTGACTGACGTGTGAAAGGAGATAGCAGTAATGTTTAATTAGGTTGGAAAGCCCTGGGATAGATTTAAAGAGATGGAGATCCGATGATGATGGCTGTAGTCTTTTTAGCATTTAATGCAAGTTAATTGTGGGCTGCCCAAATGCTAATTCTATTAATGTATTCTTTTAATTTAAGAATGGCATCAGGGGCGTCATAATG
>NW_027109456.1:1047996-1051150 GCF_000696795.3 Halyomorpha halys
TTTTTTTTTTAATGAAAGTTATTTACATACCTCCAAATTTTTAGTTAAAGCTAATATCTCTCTTTCAATTGTATACTCAATAAGTTTTGAATTAAAACAAAAAAAAAGGACATTAATAAAGATAGAAAGAATCAATCGAAAGTCCACTTGATACCAAGCAGCCTTAGTTGACGTGTTTTAAGTGGAAGCAGATAACGGATTCTATTGAATTGCTTGAGGGTCGCAATGGTTTGACGGGGAATTAGGGAGATATGTGGTTTTCTGGAAATAATTTGAATAAAAGTGACTCCAAGGTTTTTGACTGACGTGTGAAAGGATATCGCAGTAATGTTTAATTAGGTTGGCTTTAGTCTTATTAGCATTTAATGCAAGTTAATTGTGGGCTGCCCAAATGCTAATTCTATTAATGTATTCTTTTAATTTAAGAATGGCATCAGGGGCGTCATAATGATCGAACAAAAAGTATATTAGTAAGTTATCTGTACATAGACGATAGTGAGATCCTGGCCAGCGGAAGGTCATTGATAAATATAGACTACTCAGGAATAAGCTAACTAGCGTAGATAAATTAATCACCTGTTAATCAGTAATTAAACAAAAAAATGAAAATTAAATTAGTGTTTTTAAACACAAAAGAATAAATGGTTAGAAATTACTAATTGGCAGCTTAAAATTATCACCTCAAATCAGTGTCATATTTTTCTTTAAACTGAAGTTTTATTTAAAAAAATTTAAATTGTGCAGTGATATTTAAATCAATGTAAATCCATCGATTTAACCTTCATTAATTTTAACAGTTAAAACCGATTTTTTTAATGATCTCCATCATGGTTATTTTTGACATAACGAGGGTCATCTACAGAGTAACATATTCTAACCATGGTGGGGGGTCAAGTTTTCATTTCGTGGGACCGCCACGGAAATAAATTGGCATATCTCTTTCAATTGTTAAAACAAGAAAATAGGTACGCTAAATCAAACTTTAAAAACTATTACAGTTTAAACTGGATTCAGTCTTGCCATTATTCTCTTTCTTTAATAAATTTACCAAGTGAATTACCCGTAAGAATCAATGCTAGACATATGGAACTCAGCTGGAATAAGCCAACTAGTGTAGATCTATTAATCAAAAGTTTATCAGTAGCTAAGCAAAGAGATGTGAATTAAATGAATGATTTAAAATTCAAAAGGACAATTAATGAATTGTAAAATGTTATTAATTGGTGGCCTAAGGTCAACACCTAATTGAGAATTTGGTATTTTATAAAATTTAATCAGTACCATGTTTGTGAATTATATTTTTCCTTAAACCAATATATTTCTATTTAATTTTATATATATAAGAACATAAAAAGTTTAAACACAAAAGTAAGACGAAATATATGCCTCCGCATTGCATGTCACTGCATACATATTGGAGGGTTGTTAGAGAAGTTGTCTTTGAATACTGAAGCTTGTTACAGGCTTATGAGCGGTATATGCACAAATTAATTAAAAACAGTTTATTAATTATCCGACCAAGCTAGTAATAATTTAATAGAACCAGTCTATATTTAAATTGAGGACACAATCTAAATTTTAGATGTGAAATTCACGAATTTATTTCATTTATCATGATTGATATTATTTTTGTGATTTAATTAATTATAATAATAATCAACTATATCTATAAGGCGTTTAGTAAAATAAATTTCGTGTAAGGTTGCAGTGCTATAACTATGAAAATAGATAAAAATAATAATGGATGAATGCAAATAACTTATAGATTACATTCTCATGAATTTTTTTTTTCTATTTCACAATATCTTATATATTTAATTTATTTTTTAAATATTTATCACTTTTTTTTTTAAACTAAAATCTCTGTATTATTATTTTAAAATGGAGTCTCAAAAATGAAAAATATACGTTAGTATTATTATGTAGTCAAAAGTGGGATAAAGATCACAACATTTTAGAAATAAATGGAAAATATATAATGTGGACACAAAGATATATTGGGATCAGGTAGCTCAGAGATAAGGCACTGTGCCACTTACTCCCAGAACCCGAGTTTCTGACGATTGATAGTTTGTTAGAGAAGTCGTTTTTAAACACTGACGCTTTGTATCAGCTTTTCAAAGTATATAATTTTGAATATAAATGAATAAACTTTCGTAATATTAACAAGAATGCAAGAAGATGCACGGGACGGGATGTACTTGTAAGGAGATTTGATGGGCAGAGGAAGGTTTCCTTATTTAGAAACTTAACTAATAACCTAACAATATATTTTAGGAGATATGTAACAACATTACCATACCTTAAACCGGTTTTACACGGATTTTACACCGTAGACTTTTTTTTACTAATTATTTTATCTTATAATTATTTATCTTAAAGATTTCTTCATTTCAAGTATTGGCATTTTATATTTCAATAGATTGCCTTTGACAAGAATTTGGATGATCAGAGTAGAAAAAATTACGACGTGCGTTATAATTTTAAAGGGAATCTACATCAAAGGTTAACAATGTAATACACAATTTTTTTTTAATATATACTTAGTAGCAGTAATTAAATTAAAATAATTTAATCGAAAGTAATAAGACCATTAAATTTATTGTAATATATAATTTCAACATTAAAAACCCTAATATGAGAAGAAAATGGTTGGAGAGTGCGGTCAGTAGAAATTAATATAAATAAATAAAGCTTATATTTTTTGTGCCATAACTTATTTGTGCTAATTTCTACTTACCTCTCCTGTTCCCTGACAATCTTCTCCTTAAATCGAATTTACGATCAATTATAAACACATCATTAAGAACCCTAATTTTAGATATCAGAAACCGGTTGTTATCTTTAAACGTATAAAATTTCTTAAGTCTTAACAATAACTTAGTAATGATAATATTTTACTAAAACATTTATTCTCGATTTGTATCAAAGGAAGAAAAATTATTGAAAATAAAAACCATGAAACACCCCTCATCTCTAGGCAACAGTCAACATAAGTTTATGAACACATGAATTATTCACTAAATTATATTAGGTAAGCAAAGTATGAGTTAAGTGGAGATTTTAGACGGCTACACAACACTGAATTAAGGGAACTGCACCCGGTAAATATAATATATTATTAAATATAGTAATAAAGTTTTAGCATTGCACC
>NW_027109456.1:1052465-1055678 GCF_000696795.3 Halyomorpha halys
CAAAGAAATAAATCATCTGTGATATGCGAGAATAGTATTATGGTGATTAATATCAAAGAGGGAATTAATAGATAAATCAATAAAATTTATATATATCTTTTTTTTAATGATAATACTAATTAAAGAATAAAAAGAACTGAACTTCATTAAAACTATATTTTCTGGGATGATAAAGGTAATAAATGTAACACCAAAGAAATGGAGGAAAAAAAAAAAATTATTTAAACCCGATGTGGACTCGTCAACACAGAAACACATTACACACGACATTTACGAAACACATTCTATTACTAGACACGGAAAAAAAAAATAATTATTACTTTCCTGACCTAGGTAGTCAGGAAAGTAATAATTATTTTTCGTTTATTGTTTAAAGTAATAATTATTTACTAACCTTACTACCTAGGTAAGGAAAATATTGTTATCAAGTCAAATTTTCGATTTTTTGTCTAGTAAAAAAAACATTTATGGCCTGTCTGTGTGTCTGATTTAGCTCTGGAACAGATAGACCGATTTGGTCATTTATTTTTTAATTATGAAGGATTTTAGGGGCCAATAGCCGTGTGCAATAGTCAAAAAATGTGGTTTCCTCTGAACTGCGTTGTCAAAACGGAGCTAACGATTTTCATGAAACTTGCTTTAAGTCTTTTACTTAAAGTTCTTCATGTATAACATAAATCATCATAAAGAAAATTGTTTCATTCATAATTAAAAAAGGATACATTTTATGGTAAACCATATATATACATATATATCTTATTGTTAAAACTGATCCTATTGTACAAAAAATGAGTGCCCATATTTCTTCTCGTAGTTGTTATAGCAACGGAGATTAATTTACTTTTTTCCATTGCTATTAATATTTGCATATTGCATATTGCAATATTTGGCACATTGATATTAATAACTTTAATACAGTTGGTGATATTATGCGAGCTAATATTCATTTCTTTTATAAAGTTTTTCTCGAATTTTCAATATAATCCTTTTACCAACAAAAAATCAGTTCAATTTGTTATGAAGGCATTTTGAATTGAGTTGTTTTATGAACTATTAAGCAAATATCCAATCACTTGGTTTTCCTTACCTACCTATAGCTGCTTAAACCAATACAATAATTCCTTACTGCATGTTTACTAATATTGGTAATAGACATTAAGAATCAATAGAGATTTTATTGTTTTATTTATATTTATCTTTTTCTACTTGGTCTTATTTCACAATTTAATTATCCTCATAAAATCATCTGGAATGTTTCGGTAGATTATTAGATTCCGGATTATTCTGACATATGCAAGTCCTTTAGGGTTTGTTTTGGTATAGTACATATCCTTTAAAAGTTAATAAATACTAATCCGAAAAACGTCCGTGGGGTAGACCGAAACGTAGGTGGGAGGATTGCGTCCAGACTGATCTTGTAGATTTGGGTTAGGACAGCCATCATTAGGAGAACGATTGGTAGTATCGTCATCGAACCTTTGGGTCCACTTAGTCCTTTATTATGATAATTAATTTTATTAGTCCCTTGCAATTTATTCGATATCATTAAAATATATTAAATAATTGTTAAGGAACTAAGCTATACCTCTGTAAGCTCTTTCAGGTGTTCAGTTGGGTGAAAATTGGTTTATAGGCTTAAATGTTCATTAAAATGTCGAAAAAAAAAGTGAAATAATATTGTTTTGTTTCTTCATTCTTTTTTTACCGTGAAATGGCCAATCAATTTTCAAAGAACATGATACAAGACTTTTTTTTAGAATAATTTACAGTACAGATTTCATAAAAAACAAAAAAAAGTTTTCCAATTGATCATAGTACCTACTGAAGACTCAAGAGTCTTCGCAAATGTTTAAATATAAATATTCTGATTTTTGGAATTTAATATTTAATTAGATTTATAATAGTCCAAAAAAGAAAATATTCATTGTCATGTTTTATAATTTAAATAATAGTACGTTTAAATTAAAAAGCCACTCGATGAAACACCTAGGCAACTCGCCAATACTTCATAGAGTCAAGGTAGTTCAAAGGAAGGAGCCGCTAAACACGTAATACATTTCAACGTACGGCTATGGTGACGGAATATTATCATTAAACACATCCTCTATCAGATGATTCAGCCACAAATAGAAGGGCCCTTGTATCTTCCTGAGGCACGCCCAAGAGCAGGCGACCAATAACACAAATGAGTTCCCCTAAGGCTATCTAATCTAGAACAGCCAAACTCCTCTCGCATCTACTGGCTGTCTGGATGATAGTAATTTTATTTTAATATTTTTTCTTAAAACCCGTTAAGATTTTTAGAAAAAACTTGATTTCATAAGTCTACCATTATCTACCATACACGATTTTGGAAAATATCTCTCCCAGAATCATTTTTTAGTGTCTCCTTTAAAAGGTTGTATTATTACTAACATTTAGACAATGTGAAATATTGTGTTTTGAGTTTAGCCAGAATCTCTGCCGCAAACTCTTTTATGAATACCTGAAACTCAGGTCGAAAAGTCGGCACGAATAAATAATTTTTTGTTTATTTGTATTTTTTTGCTGACCGCACTCCTCGGCCAATTACACTTCTCCAAGTGTAATCATTTAGTTTGTATAGTAAATTGATTTTTCAATCATATCAAAATTCTGGATCTATTTATGTCACAGAGCTTTTAAGAGGAAATCCTTGGTTGTAGGACTTCACGTTTTCTCAAGGACTTTTTTTTCTGTTTATCCCACATACAGGGAGGTTATCCTAGAGCAGCAGTTTCTAAATTAATTACCATCCTTTTGGCCTAAAGCAAATTAGTGGCACCTTTGCCGAGCCAATAAATTAGCTAACAAAATATAAAAATTTCGCAAAATTTATCCTAAAAGCGATTGTGTATTGGTATTTTTTTTCTACAAGACTATAATAAGACCTAACTGGACATACGGAATTAGCTTTGGGGCTCCACTAAACCACCAAATTCCTACCGAATCCAATCCTCATAGTCCAAAATCCTTCGTAAAATCCTTAATAGCTCCTCTTTGGTCACAAATCAAGTCATCCATCAGGACCTCAATGTTCCATATGTTGCCGATATGGCCAGAACCAGATACCAATCTTTCCATGATAAACTTCCCCACTACCCAAACCCATCTGTTTTAACCTAGCTTCTCTTTCATTACCTAATAATCCTCTTAGGCGTCTGAAAAGAAGGCCTCAAGATCTCTTCTAGAAAT
>NW_027109456.1:1056193-1060902 GCF_000696795.3 Halyomorpha halys
AAGTATAGGACAATAATTTTAAAACATTTGAGTTTATTTTTAATATATATACTCAAATTCACATTTGTTTTAAATATCTTTTCCATAACTGAAAAACTATCAGTAAAATATTCAAATTATTTCTTTAAAAAAAAAGAGAGAGAGATAGAGAGAGAGAGAGAATTGATAAATAAAATACAGACATAATATCTTACAAGTTTCATTTTTTAAATTCATAATTTACTGAAAATTAAAACTTTATAAACTTTGAGGCCAGACTTCATATTGTCTTTTTGTTTTTTCTACTTTTTTTTAGAGTTGCCGATTTTTAATAAGTGATAAAACACAATAATTCAGAAAATAAAACTTTCATTACAACTTTGTATGTTATTCACTTATAATAAAAAAAAAAGGCTTGCTGAAATAGTGTTACTATACTTCAGGAGTAATAAATGGAAAAAAATGGATTAAGTTATCTCACAAAACCACACTATGTTCAAAACTTTGCACATTGAACAAAAATAAATTATTCTATTATAAGTGAATGCATGTCCAATCAAGCAATCTTCTTTTTATATTTTGTTGTGTAAGCATATATAAAAAAAAAAAATTAACTGGATAAATGCAGATTCACATTTTATAAAAATATATATTATAAACTAAAGAAAAATAAAAAATATTTTTAAATTTGTTTAAAATTCATCACGATTTTGTTCTTTAGTTTATTTATTAGCTTGACTGCGGAAATTAGTTCTAAATTTCAAGTATCAAGATAGATGAAAAGAAATTTTCAGCACAAGATGTGTACTTTTCGATTAACACTTATTCCAGATAAGTTTCATATAATTTGGTGCATTTGAATAAATATTGGGTAAGGTGAAAAATTATAAATATTCATAAAAATGTTTTAAAAAAAATAACACTAATGAGAGATGAAGAAACAGTTAAAAAATAAGTGGAGAAGATGATTGGCAAAAAAAAAAACACACAACTGGCGGCCAAAAAAAAAAACACAATGCTTGCGGCAGAGATTCTAGCTTAACTCAGTTTTGTCGCAAGCTCCATGATGAAGACCTGAAACGTTGGCACGAATAAATAAATTTTTGTTTATTTTTGTTTTGTTTTTTTTTCCTGACCGCACTCCTCCCCCTCCCCCCCCCGATCATCTTCTCCATTTATTGATATATACCTCATTATGTTAAAAAATATTACGTTTGAGTTTCATCATTGTCAAAACTGAGCTTTGGTTCGAAAAATGTTGGCGATTGTGATCTTAAATTAGCTGTCATGATAGTGTGAATTCAACTTATTAGTTGAGTACTAACACTTGACCTGAATGAGGAGGCTTAGTGTGCTTTATCTCTCCCCACTTAAAATTAATTACATTAAAATATTTAGATGGGGGATTTTCCTACCACCATAATTAAACAAAAAGAATGTGCAACGTCAATAAAATAAAATTGTGTAAATTAAAATATTTGTTTTGAACATGATGCAATTTAACGTTAATGACTTTTGTCATTCCTAATGTATTCTTATTTTTATTATCTTCATCTCTGGACAGTCTCTCACATTCATAGAAGATAGAAATAGGAAGGCAGATAAAGAGGAAAAAAATAATTTCAAAAATGTTATGTGTTTAATTAAAAATACAAATTTCAGTATAAAAGAGTTATTGGACCTCAGTTTTTTCATACCTAACACATTTAGAGTTCAAGATATTTAATCTATTATATAAAATCAGAAAGAATTCAAAATTTAAAATCAGAAAGAAATTAGGAGTTTCAAATTTTAGTAAATCCTGAAAAATTACATGTTCCATTTTAATAGGCTCGATGACTTAAAGATGTTGAAAAGTATTCAAGTAAATAAAAATACCTCAATAAAATTGAGGAAACAAAAACATTCCAACTTAATATAATGAAATTTAATTATCACAAATAAGATAAAGATATAAATGAAGAAATAAATTTACTCGTCGGTTCAGTATTTTTTTTTAAATTTTAAATTTAAAACAAATTTATTTGTTTCTAAGCCCTACAACCTTACACATCTTATTCCCCGCAATGCTATAATCTACTAAATCAGTTTTGAAGCAATCCTTCCATCTACGTTTCGGTCGACCACGTTTTTCATCTGTAAAGAACAGTAGGAAGGATAATATTTTTGTAAATTCTATTTTTTTTTTTAATTTCTAGATTGAAGGCCCAAGCAAAAGAATTCTGAAAATTAAAAAATAACAAACATTTCCTGCCTTAAATCTTGATTTAATTTCTTCATCAATTCCGTTTTTTTGTAGTTACATTAGAACCTAAATACCAGAACCAATCTTCCTGTTCAAATATATTTCCTTTCATATCTGTATCACCGAAATTTCTACCGTTTCTAGTCCTAACTATATATTTTCTTTTATCCGTATTTATTTCGAGACCTACTTCCTACCGAAGTTTATTAGCTCAGTTGAGTTGTATTTAGTTATAGTTTTCACGTCCTCACCGAGTAATACCAATTCAGAACATCCTGTATTGGATGCCCAACCACGGGTAATTACCATCTAAATTAAAACCCTCCTAGCACCAAATTCAGAAACACAATCAGGTTCTTAATGATACAAACATATTGAAGATTTTTCATTGAAAAACAATTTATATTAAATTATAAAATATACTCAACAGAAAATTATAAAAAAAAATGACATAGGGTCAATTTTCTATCAGCTTGTCCAATGAGGTTCATGTCAACACTACTTTAAAAAAGTTTATCTAACAAATAACATTAAATTAACACATCAGTCTACACTTTTTCTTATGTATCTTTCAATTATTATATAGACGCATGTTTATGTATTTAAAACTGATTGTTTTGAAACATTTAATCATTTATTTAATGTATTTACTTAGTTAGACACATATTTACATAATTATTTTTTTCTTATTTTATATATGTGAACTATTTTTAAAATAGATAGATATTTTTTTTTTGTTTTTTTTTTACAGTTTTTTTTTATTTCTGTATATCCAAATCTATTTTTATTTATTTATCTATTCTATTTCATTCACCTAATCTATATTTATATGTATTTTTATCTATGCTTATATATCTATATGTATTTTTATATTTGTATATCTCTTTTCCTCCCTTTTCTTTACTTATTTTTATAACATGAACTACTGGATATAATTTACTTAAATATTCAACATTAGCTAGGTCTACTTTCTTTTCTGTTTTATTTTTTCTTTCATCTTTATAATAGTCCCATTGTATAATTGCAATAATATATAAAGTGTAAATTTTATATTACATACAAGAAGTAAATAATCTAGTAGTGCATGATTACTATTCAAAAGAAAAAAAATTATATAATTATTTATTTGTGGGCTATTCTAACGAACAGTCTAGCCTAAATAACTGTTAAGGATCCTAAGGCCGAGATTCCATTTAATAACATTTAAAGGGATAATTTCGTTTGTTAAGAGATAGCTGGGTTCTCTTTAAAAGCAGTACATTAAATTGGTCCGAATGATGTAACAATAGGGTAATAGCTCCTATTACTGAGCAGTTAAAATCAATTGACATGCTAAAGCAGATACAACTTGGACTTATTTGTCACGATTAGAGCTCATATCCTATAATTACATAATAAATAGGAGTTAATTAAATTTACAAAAAAAAAATAAACAATTGAATCAATAATTCTTACTTATATTTATAATATTTTAAAGATGTTATTCAGTAATCGTAGGTTTCTTTGTAGACATTTTAATTATTGAACTAAAAATGTATTTTTTTTATAAAAACTCGAATATCTATTGAATCTTTATCTTTCAACTTTTTTTTTTCTACGACGTTTCTGGGCTCAGGGAATTATCAAGGAGACACCTAAAATATCAATATTATTCACTAATAATTCACTAAACACAAAAATAACATAATTTTTCTAATAGCACACCTTACAATTGGTTTGTTTTAAAGATAATTGAAAGGTTGATGATACACATATAATGTTATATGTTCAGTGAATCCCCCCCCCCCACCTTTCGAGTCCTATACTGTCTTTTGACATGCGGGGGATTATTTACAGGTGACCAACCTATTCTAACCATGATGTCAAGTTTATTCATTTTGTAGGACCACCACTCAATGAAAAAAGTCAACCTACCAGGTCGGATTCGAATTGCGCCGCCCGCAGAACCCAGATTGATAGACCTGCGCCTAACCAATGAGCTACGGACGGCCCCAGTGAATATAAGTAAATAATATAAATATTATAGGTGTCTCCTTAATAATGGCCGGAGGGCCGAAACGTTGGATATAATTCACTTGTTGACAAATTAGTTTACAAAAAAAAAAACTATCACAAACAAAATGGCTTAAATTTATAGTAGGTTCGCAGCTGTACTATATACTGACATTTATCGTTTATAACGCGACTCAATAGTGATCATTGACATGCGGGGGATTATTTACAGGTTACCAACCTATTCTAACCATGATGTCAAGTTTTTTCATTTTGTAGGACCACCACTCAATGAAAAAAGTCAACCTACCAGGTCGGATTCGAATTGCGCCGCCTGAGATCCTCAGTGAAAGACTTTCCTCTTGCCAGGTATAATATATGCTGGTAAAATTATTTTTGGAATGATTAATTACAGAAATATATTTGAAGTCTATATTTAACAAAGAAATTTCATGTATTAAACAGAACGAAAATATAATGAATATATACATAT
>NW_027109456.1:1060952-1064139 GCF_000696795.3 Halyomorpha halys
ACATAATTTTTCTAATAGCACACCTTACAATTGGTTTGTTTTAAAGATAATTGAAAGGTTAATGACACACATATAATGTTATATGTTCAGTGAATTCCCCCCCCCCTTCCGTGGAGGGGACATTGACATTGGAGTCCTATACTACCTTTAGACATACGGGGGGTTATTTACAGGTGAACAACTTATTCTAACCATGATGTCAAGTTTTTCATTTTGTAGGACCGCCACAAAATGACGACGCCATCCGTGGGAGGATTTGAACTGCGCCGCCCCCAGAACTCAGATTGATAGACCTGAGCCTAACCAATGAGCTACGGAAGGCCCCAGTGAATTAAAAGTAAATAATATGAATATTATAGGCGTCTCCTTAATAATGGCCTGAGCGCCGAAACGTTGGAGAAAAGGCGGTGATATAATTCATTTGTTGACAAATTAATTAAAAAACAAAATGGCTTAAATTTATAATAGGTTCGCTGCTGTAACATATATTGATGTTTATCATTTATAACGCGACTCAATAGTGATATTGTACTAGCGTGACAGTATCAAAACATTAACATTAATATAGTTTAAATCCTGGCAGTTACGCAATTTCTTTCATGGTTCTAAGGTGTTACCATGTAAACTGGGACTGTTACCTGAACTGAGAGCCTCAGTGAAAGACTTTCCTCTTGCCAGGTATAATATGCGCTGGTAAAATTATTTTTGGGTTGGAATTATTAATTATAGAAATATATTTGAAGTCTATATTTAACAAAGAAATTGCATGTATTAAACAGAACGAAAATATAATGAATATATACATATAAACAAAATGAAAGAATTATAAAACAAATTAATCTTATTCATTAATAAAAAAGGAAAAACGACTTAATACTTTACAAACACAAACTAATTTTATAAAAAAAAAAAAAAAAAAAAGAAGAAAAATGTCAATGAATGTGCCTTGAGCAAATGATTGTAAATGTTTATATATAATCTCACCAGATGACAGCTGAGATGTTCTGGAAGCACGCAGAATAGGGGCCCCTGTGTGAGAGAAGTGGCTTGACTAAAAGTCTACCACGGTCTTACCATGGACCCTGCAGGAAAACTAAAACAATGGCGTGATAGCTAACAATTGCAGACTCCCTCTTCATTGCCGTCAAAAGATCGCACCACTTTTGTTTACAATCACATGTTTTCTTTTATTAAACAAATGCCTTATAGTTAATATAAATCCACTTCACATATTGACTAAGCTAATGAAATTATAACATTTTTAATTTATGTTGCTTCAAAAGGGATAGTAGATAAACTGCCACTGTCACTTGACACGCTTAACCATGTGAGACACTGCTGTCACGACAGTAAATTTTCTTATGATGGAAATGATACATGATGAAAAATAAAAACGTTTTCTAAAATCAACGAAATTTGATAACTATTTTTTCAGAATGTTTATATTCTATCAAAAGATACAATTACAATAGGATTTCTCTCATAAATATTTTATGTAAAGTAAAAAAAAGCATAAAACTTCTCAGTAATAAAATTAATGTTCAAAAAGAAAGATATAGAGAATTGAAATTTACACTATGCATGTATTAAAGTTAGATATTAGAAAAATACCTCAGGCCAATAACAGAACCAGCAAGGAATTACGAATTCCGGACTACGCAAGATAGGAGCAATACGGATTCCGAAGAAGCATTAGAACAGTCATCTCATATAACCATGAGCCATGTTAGATATACCATATATCTAAATGAAAAAGAACCTAAAAGATACTGGAAAGAATCAGGAAATAAAACTACTCTTTCCTGGTTCTGTTCAAGGCTTTCTACTGGTTAGATTTAGAAAAGGCTTTTGATACTTGCCGAGTTCATTGAACACAACAAAGCAAACCTTAAAAATTAAAATTAAAATCTGTACCGCTACAACCCATGAAGGTTCAAGGGCGCAGTATTTTGAAAGGAAGTACTGTTACTAGACCAACGGTTGTGCAAGGAGGAGATTTGGTCAGAATCAACCTCGACCGCCAGATTTTCATCCTATGAAGGGTACCTAATTTATGAGGCTGGGTGGACCCCGGGAGAGCTCCAGAATCCACAGGGTTGACTCACGACTACAGTGTAACAGAAATTAATTAACAGGGGGTTCTAGTGGGATTGTCAAAAAAGCTAGTGGGATTGCCAAAAATTAGCCAAAGCCTACGGTACAATCTTTAGAATACGTCAAATACAATATATACATATTTGTCTGATGTACTATACAAGCAACGCCTTAAAGTTGTTCACCTCTTGGTGTAAGAGGCTAGGTTTCACATCCGTAAGAACAGTAGAAAGGATAAGAGTCTGATAATTTTGTCTGCTATTTTTGTAACATATTTTTTTGCTGTATTAGTTCAAAATTTTTATTTTCTTATTTTATTTTTTCTCCAATTAGACAGTTTGATTATGTTTATTTTACTTATTTTTATGTTTATATACATGTAATATTTTTTATTTATTTATTTATTTTTTAAATTTTAGCATGAATATGTTTATTTATCACTATTTTTTGGGCAATGACAACAACGTTGTGGCAGTTAACAAATGGGTTTATTACATTGATTAATGTTTCTAATTTTTTCTAACCATTTAAATTTCCAGACTTTAAAGAAAATTTCATATTAGAAGAGTTATCTATAAACGGTTTCAAGTTCTACTCCGCGCATTGAAAAAGAGGTTGATTAATTGAACAAATGTAAGATATTTTACCAGATTATCAATAGAAGTCTCCAAACATTTTTCATGAGTAGATACTGACAATTGACGAAGTAGCTTCCAAACATATATACTAAATCATATTTGCTATTTATTTACAATATATTATATCTTATCCTGCAACTAATTATATTATGGGATACAGGTTTGTACTATTACAACTAACGAAAAACGTTTGAAAAGATAAATATCCCAGCCTTTTTATTGGTGTGAAGAAGTAAAAATAATTCCGAAATTTGGCCATGTGATAATGAAACATCTTTTAAGTATAAATTTTTAATTTAAGGTTCTCAACACCCAACCTAGTTAGCAATGACATAATAAAGTTGTGGGTCAAATTGACAGAAAATATGCGCAGTTATATGGTTAGATACCATAAATAGATATGAGGATGGGTATAATAAAAAAAAAATATTAATGACGATTATTATTATTCATGT
>NW_027109456.1:1064189-1068101 GCF_000696795.3 Halyomorpha halys
TAAATGTTGAACAAATGTAAGATATTTTACCCGATTATCAATAGAAGTCTCCAAACATTTTTCATGAGTAGATACTGACAATTGACGAAGTAGCTTCCAAACATATATACTAAATCATATTTGCTATTTATTTACAATATATTATATCTTATCCTGCAACTAATTATATTATGGGATACAGGTTTGTACTATTACAACTAACGAAAAACGTTTGAAAAGATAAATATGCCAGGCTTTTTATTGGTGTGAAGAAGTAAAAATAATTCCGAAATTTGGCCATGTGATAATGAAACATCTTTTAAGTATAAATTTTTAATTTAAGGTTCTCAACACCCAACCTAGTTAGCAATGACATAATAAAGTTGTGGGTCAAATTGACAGAAAATATGCGCAATTATATGGTTAGATACCATAAATAGATATGAGGATGGGTATAATAAAAAAAATATTAATGACGATTATTATTATTCATGTAATTAAAAAATTACGATATACACATGATCACCTTTATTAATTAATAATGATTGTAAGCAGAATATTTAAGACTCAAAACTAGTTTAATTTTAATATGAACCCCAGAACTGAAGGACGACGTGGCCTCTAGCACTAAGAGAAGAATGGCGCCTTAAGGTTTTTGAAAATCTAAAATATTCCAACCGAAAAAGGAAGGGTTAACCGGGGAATTTAGAACGCTACATAACTCAGAATTCAGATTAGAGCATTGCGGCGAATAAGATGGGCGAGCGTTAAGCGGTTCCCTAAAATGTTCATAAACACTGAACCGACGGGTAAACGTTCGAGAGGTAGACCAAAACGAATATGAGAGGATTGCTTTAAAACTGATTCAGTAGATCTGCGTATGAAGGGGCGCCACTGGATAGATGTATGTATGTTGAGAACGATTGGTGGTTTTGGCATCGAACCATAGGGTTCGCGAAGCTTATATTATTAATTTAAGGACATCATATGAATATACTACAGTATATTTTGAGTTTTCAGGAAATCGTGTTCGAAGGCAATCGACTAATTTACCAAGTTTCATTATTTTGTATAGTTTATATCACTAGAAATGCACTAATATTGAAATATATATGCTATGAAATCCCGTGTCTTAGAAGAAACATGAGTGTATTTGAAATAAATCTTATAAAATAAATGTCTTAAAAATCTTATAAAATAAATGAACATTTTACATAATACTTTATTTTCAAAAGCCTCAAGGCGTTGTTCTCCTCTTAGTGTAAGAGCCCACGTTTCGCATCCATAAAGAACAGTAGGAAGGATAATAGTTTTGTTAATTCAAACCTTTAAATTTCTGGACAGATTTATGAGCTAGGCAATTTTAAAATTGGAAAATAACAAGCATTTTCCACATATAAGCTTGCATTTGTTTGCTCATCAATTTCGTTTTTCCTAGTTATAGTAGATACTAAATACTAAATTTATATATGCTGAATAGTTTTTATAGTTAATAATTTTGTTTTAATAATTAATTGTTAAATTTTGTCTGCTATTTTTGTAACTTGATTATTTTATTTATTTTTTTTATTGTCATATTGGTTCAATATTAATCGATGGTTCGATATCAACCAATTCGATACCTGAATATATATATTTATAATAATAACCTAAATTATATTTACGGGGGACAGTTCCTTCAATTCTTAGCTACGTAGCCTTCTAAATTCTCGGTTGACTCATCCTTATTCAGTTGGAATATTTTACGTTATACATTATTTTCAAAAATTTTAAGGCGCTATTCTTCTCTTACTCTCTCTTATAACTATTTTGAGCTCCGAAAATCAGTGCGAAAATGGGATTCTTAATTTTTTATGTTACGCTTATACATACAAGGTTTCTAACTAACGGTATATAACAAACTCAACATTTGTTGTTTGACATTAGGGACTATCATTCAAAAAAAAAATCCAATAAATTTAATTAAGAATAGAAAAATATTAAGAAAAGGAAATGTTTTACTATGTACAGTAATTTCAGCATCACATTCAAATTTAGACAAGGTTGTTGAATTACGTGGGTTTTAGATGAAATTGATGGATCCGTTAAACAGATTGCAAGATGAAAATAATCCTTGAATCCATCATCTACGTAGAACAATACGTCACTTGTCCAAAATGGCGATTACCCTCTAATCCATACACTATGCTATGAATAGTTTTCATTCACAATAACAGGAAAGTAAAATCTGAAATTTCAATGGTATTACTATTCAGTAATGGATAGTATTGTAATTCTGACTCGAATTTAGCACGCTCATAATCAGGCAATGGACTTCATAAATATTACTTTTTTTTTTAAATACAACAATAACAATACTTAATATAATAAGAATACAAAGTTCGGATTAATAATACAAATGAATACATTTTATTTGAATCACAAGCAAAAGTAACGACACAGATCCCTAAATCAGCTACGTAGCAGGTCTAGGACCAGAATAGAAACACATCCTTCTATTGTAAACTCGATCCTCAAACCAACGTAATAGTTCGTAATCTAGCTACCAATCGACCTACAATCTCTTTTCATTCCTTGGACCCTTCTAGTAGAGGAGTATTATATCAATTGGTGATTTCATTACCACCTAATGTAATATTAATCTTACGAGATACATTTCAAAGTAATATAGTAAATACAATAAAGAAGAAATAAAAAAAATAAATATACTAAAAAAATAGGGAAAAAAATGTGTCTATAAATCTTGAATACGTCAAAAAGTCCAAAGTTTGATGACTCCTATAAAATTCAGTTTTTTTTTTTCTTTAATGAATAAGTTATCTGACAATTATTATTATTAATTTCTTAGTCTTAAATGTTGATAGTTCATTCTTTACTTTCCCCTTATATGCATGGACATAGCCTAAACTCTAGTAATTATTTTTTAAACCTACATGTAATGAGTAAGGAAACGCGGGTGCACTGTGGTAAAGCAAGATGCTACTAACTCGAAGGACTCGGATTCGAATCCTGCTAGGCAGAAAATTGTTTTCTGTTACACTGTAGTCGTCAACCCTGTGGTTTCTGGAGCCCTCCTTGGGTCCACCCAGCCTCATAAATTGGGTACCCTTAATTCGATAAAAATATGCCGCTCTAGGTTGATATTGACTATATCACCTCCTTGCACAACCGTCGGTCTATTAACAGTAGCTCCTTAAAGTACTGCACCCTTAACCCTTCATGGGTTTTAGTGGTACAGATTTAAATTTTTCAATATATAATAGGTAATTAATAAAGGGTCGTTTATTCGTACACTTGACCTCGGACAAGTATAATAATCTATTTTTACCAACCAAAAACTCAACTGTGAAAAAAAAAAAAGAAGTGCCATGGCCTGTTTTTCCACTTAAATCTTTGTTCATCTAGCAATGGTACGTAACATAAAATAAAAAAACATTAGCTGCCTCCTTAAGTAAACCACGAACATGTAAATAATAATATATACAAAAAAAAAAGTTAAGTTATTTTACTGCATTTGTAGAGAATTATACAAAATTACAAAGGATATGAGGTGAATTAATTTTAACCTATTAATAAATAAAATAAATTAGGGAATATTGGATAAAATACAATAAAATATAAAGTAATATTCAACAGAGTAAGATATTTTATTTAGAAAAGGGAGTGGGGCACATGATATAATTGATCGGGGGCGCCAAATGTCTAAGGCTGTTTTTGTACCTAATTAAACGATTGCATCGTTCGCACAACTGTTTCCTCATGTGCGGAAACACACTGTAATTAACTTTTTCTTTAAACAAGATAAATTTGAATGTTCCCAACCGGTTGTTCGCGGAAGGATCCGGGCGTAAATATTTTGTGATCTTACTTGTTAGACCTTTTTTTATTGTTTACCCTTCCCGAGGTTTGACTAAATAAATCAACCAAAGTTTT
>NW_027109456.1:1069584-1071633 GCF_000696795.3 Halyomorpha halys
CCCACTTAAATTAGCAGAGGAAAAAGTTAAGTTAACCATGGAATTCAGAACTAACACCCAGTAAAAATGATTCAGTCAGGTTTGCGGCTTTGCGGCGAATGGGCATGTAAGGTAGTAACAAACCATCACTAAAAATGGTAATGATATCGTACGTGCACATCCAACAATATTTCATTGAGTGATTTTACACCTCAGATATTTAATTACTCACTTTAACACATACTTCAAAATTTAATTAATAACAGGAAATATATGGCTTTGATTCATTTGTCCTTTCCGGATATCTAAATAATTTTTTATAAATTTTGTTAATGATAATTTAATTTAAAAATCCTTGAAACGTAACTAGGGAATAATATACAAATTATAATTTTTAATAGGACGTTACACGAACCCTGACAAAAGTATTGATCGTAATATTATCCAGCGATATTTTTATCGTTGAGGAAAAGATGTTTGTCCCGAGGATGGGCGGGTAGCACTTCCTATCCGAGAAAGGATCACGTAGGAGTAAATAAAAAATGCATTACATATACTGCTGTTTTTTTTATTTTATTTATTCCATGTATTTTTTTACTTTTCATAAAAATGTGTATAATTTAAATATCTTGTTTTATTTATATTATTATTGCAGCTAAAATTAAATTGAGATAATTTATATGCAATTATCCTTTCCACTGATCTTCATGGATATGAAACGTGGCCTCTTGCACTAAGGGAGGAACAGCGCTTTAAGGTTTTAGAAAATTAAGTATTGCTTTAAATATACGGACTAAAAAAGTCTGCAAACGCAAATAAATTTTGATTTTTTTTTCGTTTTAAAACTATAGAACTAAACACAACCACGCTAATAAACTCCAGTAAGGAACTAGGTCTTGAAATAAATACGGATAAAACAAAATATATTGTTAGCAGCAGAAACGCGAGCAATTTCGGTGATATAGATATAGGAGGAAATACGTTTGAACAGGTAGATAGGTTTAAAAATTTAGGTTCTACGGTAACTAGAAAAGGCGAAATTGATGAGGAAAAAAAAGCTAGGTTGAAGGCGGGAAATTCTAAAAAAAATTCTATCGAAAAACCTAAAAACTAGAATTTACAAAACTATTATCCTTCCCACTGTTATTTATGGATGTGAGACGTGGCCTCTTACACTAAGGGATGAACAGCGCCTTAAGGTTTTAGAAAATAAAGTATTAAGCAAAATATTCGGACCGAAAAAGGATGAATAACGGGAGAATTTAGAAGATTACACAACGCTGAATTAAAGGACCTACACCCGGTAAATGTAATTCAAATTATAGCTTTGCGGCGTATAAGATAGGCTTGTAAGGTTGAAGGGCTTAGTAACGAGCGGAATCCTAAAATTTTAATAAACACTGAACTAACGGGTAAACGTCCGAGGGGTAGACCGAAACGTAGATGGGAGGATTGCGTGAAAACAGATTTAGTGGAAATGGGTTTGGAGGGGCATCACTGGAAGGATGTATGCAGAGAGCGTTTGGTGGTATCAGCATCGAACCTTCGGGTTCGTTAGGCCTTTATTATTACTATTATTATTTTCGTTTTAAAAGTAACATTACGGCCCCTTTAATATGATGTAACGATAACATCAATTTAGACCCACGTTGCCAGGTCGTGACCTAGGAGGTCGCAAGGAACTGTCCCTCGGTAAGGGAAGGGGTTTGGGATCTGCAGTCTAAACCTACTAGAATCTCCACCAACAAAGCGGACCCTCCCCGCTCACCATATAACTGAAAAGCAATTCCACTATAAAATACCTTCTGGTTAAGAAATTCGTAATATCTCTCTATTTATATAGTAGTAGACAACTATTTTTCCACAGGAGGGTACGAAAAAAGAAAAAAAAAACATCAATTTAGGATAAAATGTCAAAATAATTAACATAAATGTTTATATGTTTTTTCTTTTATTTAATTTTTGATTAGAAATCATAACCTAGCCTACTCATCTCTCTTTTCTCAGTCCGCCGGTGTTCCCCAAGGTAGTCCCTCTTAGGTCCCATTCTTTATATGGTTTATACAGCTG
>NW_027109456.1:1072334-1092605 GCF_000696795.3 Halyomorpha halys
GGGTGGTTCCTTCCCAAGATTTTCAAGTGTATATGAAACATACTACATATTTACCTGTTGTATTATTTTGTACAGTTGTAATTTACAATAAATAAATAAAAAAATAAAAAAAAAAATTTCGATTAGAACCTAACAATTTGTAAAAAAGATACAAAGAGCGGAATAAGTGAAATAAAGGATTTTGACACAAAATGTACTTACAGAAATACTAATTTATTAATTAAGTTAAGAAGGGGGCAATATTTCACAACAGATTTATCTACAAGAATAAATTAATGTACAAGGATTCACAATCATTCCACTAAAACACAATTATAAAGTTACTGTTTAACATTTTAAGTTATTAAAACTACTCCAATATCGAACATCATTATGTCTCTTATCTCCTATTGCTATTTGTTTTTCAATAAATAAATATTTTTATTACTTATAAATTTTTTTTATTTGATGATGTAATATTACATTCTGTAATATATTTACAAACAATAGTAATATACATCATGGAGCAGATTCACACCATAGGCATATTTTATGAGACTGATTTCTCATAATTCCCGTCAATGTTGAAGTATCATGGTGGATAATAGGCTAGAGATCAGAACAGAACATTTCCAAGAGTTTGCATTCAGCTTGTTATATCATAATTTAGTAATTAGGTTGTCTCGACTAATAATGTAAATTTTTTGTAGTTATAGTTCTTTTATAATAGTTTCTAACCTGAATATCTTTTTTCTCGTAGAAAATTAAAGAATATGCCATCAAATCTAGAAAAATGTACAAAATAATCTTGTTTAATATGTTTTACTAATAAATTTAGGAACCTCAAATTAAAATTTTTTATTTTTTTATAAATATGATCAAATAAAATCTTCATATCAAATATAACTATGAAAAATATTAAATTTCCAATATGTTGTTACTTCATGATTTTATTTAATGAAATACAATTGTAAATATTAAATGAATAATATATCATTGAGAATCAAAATTTAGATGTAGTCCAATTATTATTGAACTAATATTACTTTTAATTGGTATTTAACACCAGTATTTTAATTGGATAGCTAATAAAAATGAAAAATATAATCTTTAAAATCCATATTATCAAAGTAAGATTGTAGAGTTATGTTATTATTCCATTGAGGGTACGATATGTATTCATCCATAAATATCCAGAACTAAAATAGATTAAACTGAGAGTAAACAAAAAAGATTTCGTGCAAGATTGTCGATTGGATACGGTAAAAAAAAAAAAAGAACTCAAATATTAATTAACTATTTAATGTGAACCAGGTTTATTTTATAATTTTAATATATATGTATTATATACATTTTTATAAAATTATACACTATTACTCTTACTTTGTTACCTAATGTCATTGTATCTTTTTTAGCCCTGACAAACCCCTGCAACGAGGGGAAAAACGTTGGCTCAAATTAAACAGTTAATTACTATTTAAGGTTTTTGTTGACCTTATCCGAACCATCTTCTTTTTATAAAAAAAATATTTGCTATTTAATCAAAACTTAATATGTAAATACAAACTTTACTCAAATAAAAACATAATTAAACTTATTTATACATATATTAATAGTAAAAATTATGATAATCAAACACTAGGCTATTAATCAACTATTATATGAACACAAAAATTAACTGTGTCAACTATATATATATAGTTGACCGTAAAACTTAAATATAAGATGGTCAGGGTTGCGGTAAAAAAAAGAATAAATAGTTTATAACAATTTAATGTCCGACGTTTCACCCCACATTGCAGAAAGGTAAATTAAGGTAGGATAAATATTATGTAAAAATAAAGTGATAAGAAATTAGATATAAATAAAAGGAAGGAAGACATAAAACAGTATTAATATAAAATAAACTTGAATAAACAATGATAAGAATAAAAAAATAAGTAACAATGGTAAGAATAAAAATACGTAAAATATACAGTTAAAAAAGTACAGGAGACATGGAGAAAGAGAGAAATACTTTATTTATGCTGCCTATATACATTAGGTTGCTATCTCACACAGCATACTTATCAATCCGTAATCGGACATATATACATTACACATACATGGTATAATCATAAAAAAAAAGATATACAATAATAGGATATAATAAACAATCAAACGTAAAACAAAATAAAATAAAGAAGAAAGTAGAGATTAAATAAACGCTATGAAAGAATAAATATAAATAAAAATAATAATAATAATAAATGCGCAAAGAACAAATCAGGACCACCGACCTGTTCAAAGCGAAAGGTTAAACAGAAGCAACAAAAAATAATTACTTGAATGTAATTAACAACTAACATTGGTAAAGAATATTAATTAATACATAAATTTGATACTTTTATTGTATTAAAATCAGTAACTACAAAGAAAAAAATAATAATTTCGAAACTATAAAATAGGCAACATAAAAAATAATTTTTGACTGGAGTTTTTACAATCAGAGTTTAATAGAGCAACGTAGATATGAAATGAAAATACTAATCACTATTTTTAAGTACGATTATCACCAGTTTCAGTTCAATCACCTATAGGAACACCTCATTCCGCAAACTAACCGATTTGAAACACTCCAAATCAAATTTATTCTGATTTCTACCTCCTAACCAAAAAATTAAATATCAAAAAATACAGTACATTAATCATATAATTAAAATCAACATGGCTATACTTCAGGAACTAAATTAAAAGTCCAAAGAGTTAATTTACTTATTACTTTATTAAGAGTCCAAATTTACTTTAAAAAATACTTTTTTGTATGATCAAGAATTCTAATTGGACAACAATGCTTTCCAATACATATTCGGTGAATCAAAAACTATTATCACGTGAGTGTTTAATCAATAATTTGTTTTAATAATCATTTATTTTAATTTGATATTATTGATTCAATTGTTTAAAAAATATATATAATTCAATTTTTAATATAATAGAAATATTAATGAGATCCAAATTCAAATTCTGTTTCATAAGATCTGTTCATAGTGAAACACACAATTCTGACGTATAACATCCAATAAAACTCACAAATCACTGTCCCGGTTCAACAGTGTAACATCTCAAAAAATGGTTATTGTGAGACATGCGTGTAATCTTAGCGATAAGGGAAAAATCTATACAGTAAAATATGTCATAAAATTTAAGTAAAAAAAAATATTTCAAGATATTACAGTTGTGAACTGTTTAGATTTTACCCTTATTGCTAAGATTACATGGATATCTCAAAATACTATTTTTTGAGGTGCTAAACTGTTGAACAGTGACATGGATCTAAGTCTATGATCGTTAGTGATATTCGGGAACATTAATCATTATTATTCGAATTATTTTATAGAATTATTATGATGAATAATAATTCAATTATAACGAACATTTTATTAATTGTAGTGTGAATTGTCTTTAAAAAATCTCGGTTACATAAAGTACAGCGTAGTATATTAACAAAAAAAATTTAAAAAAGGAATCCATATTTTATCTATATGGATAAAAACTACTATGCATCATAGTGAAATAATCATTAATTTATTAAAAATTATTTTATAAAAATTAGAATAATTATCATTTATAACACTAAATTCGAGCTGTGTCGAAACCTTGAAATTAATAACCAATTAATGCTTCGATTTTAAACACCTAATATATACAAATCAAAGTAAATTGTATAAATCAACTTAAAAAATATATATTATAAAATTATGTTATCACATTTCTTGCGGAGAATTATTATAAGATTTAAACTGGACAACAAACAAAAATAAAAGAAATTAAGGGCTGGAAATAAAAATTAAGTTTCACTTCTATCAAAAAATAAGGATGAGTTACTATGAACGAAAATTAAATATATTTTTTTATTTCACTAGACAAAAATAACTGTTTTTAAAACAGATATTTCTAACATAGTCATATTTTTTAAGTTAAAAATCTGGGGCGGTGCGCACATCACTTTCTCTTACTACCCAACTTAGAGTTGAAATTATTCTTAGCTAATTTAACAACTAATATTTCAATATTAGAAATTGTGGTAATGTAGGAGAAGAGCCCGAGAGTAAAAAAGGTAATTATTTCACCCCAATTTTGTATTACTTTAATGAAAACTAGTTTAAATTGATGAGTCTACAAAGTATAGGTAGTGGGAATAAAAAATAGTGGATTTTCCACAACGTTAAACAAAACTAATTATTCATTCGAAACTCAATATCTTTAAAACTAACAACAGAATAACTAAGAAAACATTTAAAGTAGAGTAAATTTACGAAACTTTAAGCTCTAATAAGGCTATTTACATTCAATAGTTCCCTAGATATAGCTTTTTAAAAAGCAACATTTTATAAAAAAAATGTCCTGAAAATAAGAAGTTAGTGAATTTATTTTGAAAAATATATATCTCAAAAAGCGTTCAATGTATAGATGTCTATCAGCACTCGAATTAAAGCTAGTTAATTTACTATTAAGTAGTTGATGACGTTTATCTTCGTAGGAGCACTATTTTTTTGTGATATTTTACAAAATAAATTTACAAAATGTTAGTTTCTAGTTGTTCTGATAAAATTTTTGAAAAATATATCTCAGGAATCATAAGACGTATATGTGTCTGCTAGCACTCAAAATAAAGGTAATTTAACTTACAATAAAGTAGTTCATAATATTTATCTTCTTAGGAGTAGTAGGTTTTATGATATTAGCTTATGAATAAAAATTGTTCATATTAAATTTTGTCTCAACAACTATAAATAATTTTTTTTTAGCAAATATCATAAAAATTAGTACTCCTAAGAAGATAAACCTCATTAACTACTTTACAGTACATTAAACTAGCTTTAATTTGAGTGCTAATAGACATCTGTACGTCGAACAGTTTTTGAGATATATATTTCTCAAAATAAATTCATTCACATCTGATTTTCAATGCATTTTTTATGAATTTTGCTTTTTAAAAGGATATATCTAGGGAACAACTGCTGCATTAGCTACTGAAAATAGCTTTACTAGGGCACATATTTTAGAAAATTTACTCTACTTTAAATGATGTTCTCTTAAGTTTTCTAGTGTTGTAGGTAGTTTTAAAGATATAGAGCTCCGGATAAAAAATTAATTTTTTTTAACATTTTGAAACAGTCGCCATTTTTTATTCTCTCGACTTATACTTGGCAAAGTCATTAAATTTTACTAGTAATTATACATAATTTTCATTAAAGTAATAAAAAATTGGGGTGAAATAAATGCATTGTTTTTCCTCTCGGGCTCTATCTAATACTTTCCAGAACTAATTTTCCAAATGAGCAATTTAAAATTTCAACAGTTTTTGGAAATTTATTTTTAACTTTATCTCTTAATGCAAATTTTTAACATTATTCTTTGCATAAATAGGCCAAAAATATACCAGTTTAATAAAATTTACACTCTGCATTACTGAATGCACCTTTTTATAGGATCATTAGTTAATATACTGAGAATGATTTTATATTGTTATCCTGCCAATTGAAAGGATTAGATGTATGGTTAGCGAAACCATAAAACTATCAAATAAACTACGGTAACGAAATCATTTATCATACTGAATCCATGGCGCCCGAACAGTTAAACGCGTAATATAACAGAAGATTTATATACGTATTTTTCTTCATTGCCTTCTACCACTTTCTATGTAAAATATAATTTTCTCTAAAATCTTTGGATTTCCAAACACATATAGTATGTCTGTTTTACTAATCTTATTTCCGGAAATGTCTTTTAAATCTGGAATTATTTTTACTCCTATCTGCTTAAGTTAACTATCAAATCCTATCATAGTTCATATTTATCCGGTTTTGTGTTTGTGCCAACAATGTGGTGTAGTTGATTATGTCAAACAAACAAAATTGAAGGTACCTTAGAGGCGAATTTTTAAAGAATACCAGTTAAAGTCCTGTCAGATTATTTTTATAAGGATAAAACCTATCTGATATCTCTAAGTTTACATTGACATACCGAGTTCAAATAAACTGTTTAGAGCCGTTTTTGAGAAAATCTAAAAAATGTGGAAAATCGATTAATTGTCATTATCAGGTTAGTCGAGAAATTTGTCGTAACGTCCCTGGTTTTTAGATTTAATTAACGCCTTGAATATTTAATTGCAGTTTATGGCTTTTCTTTGTTGAGCTAGGCTGACACACACAGTCCCGTGAAATAATGCTTGACAGCGGTTTCGTGGCATGGTAAAGAGGTGGTTTTATTTGGGAGGTGGTTTTATTAGCAAGTAGGAATCACACACTGTTGTGTAATTTCTTTTTTGTAGCACTTCGTCTAATGAAAGAATTATCCCCTACCCAAAAAAAAAAACAATCATATGAGGTTTCATAATTTGGACTCAGGGGCCATATATTTCAAAACGTGTTTCCGCAAAAAGCAGGAATTTAAAATTTCTCAGGATCGGAATACTATCTCTTACTCTATGTAAAGGTATGTGGAAGTAAAAATAAGTGTTTAACGGTGTTTTTTAAGCCGAAGATTATTAATAATACTATTATAAATATATAAACTGCCAACACACAAATTGAATTTATTAAATAAAATATTTAAATAAATAATCTTATTATCACATGATATCCACAACGAGGTGAGTTGCTATTAATGCTTTAATTTAAATTAAAATTTAATGAGAAATATTTACACAATTGAAATTGAAACTTGAAAAGAAGATAGTGTTAAGATTATATGTAGATACAGATAAAATTATTAAAGATAAAATTGGTTTAACATGATTGATAAAATTTGAATTAAATTGTTAATGTATAACAATTAAGTATATAACCTGATAATTAGAAATATGTCGATCAATATTTATAGAATACTCACAACTCAAATCGTCATAGCTTTGTTCCGAGTGAGTAGGAGACTTGAGATGGTAAATTTTGAATTAACGAAATCGCATGGAAACCAAACCTTTGTATAATTAACAAAATAAAAATCTTTTAAATTTCATCCCTTGTTAGGTTTACACGCGCAAGCGCGAATCCATATTGTGTATGGGTGTATATACTGTCAATTTCCAGACATTTTTAATGGAAACCCTAATTTCTTTGATAATTTCATTATGCATTCTTTGAGCTTATCTTCATTACCATAATCCATATAAAAACCCTATACAGTCAAAAATAACTGATTTAAAAACCCACTCTAAGACAAAAGAGTGAATGATTTAAGAATATAACTCAAACGGATATTAAGAACGCGATCGGAGACACATTCATAGAATTTATATTCATATATAAAATACAAAAATGAGACAATCTTTTAACGGATAGATAAAATTTGATCATGTATTCAGAAAACTATGACATACATTTTTGTCTCTTTATTATCACGGTAAAATCTCGTGTGATAACTCACTATCATTTAATTGAATCGAGTGCTTATGTGAAGAACTAATTATTTCTTAATCTGCCATGGCCATTTTTTAACTCGATTAAACACAAGATATATTATTTGTTAATAAATGAAAAATTAAATTCATATACATTTTTTTGTCATGTCATCAAATAAACGATGGCGAAATCGAAGACATACTTATCAACGTTACCTTAATTATTGCAATGCCCGTGTTTAATTAAGATTAAATACGAAGACCAGCTAGGTTCGATTTTGGATTAAAACAAACGTTAAAACGTTTCCGAAAAGAATATTTAATTTTGAATATTAAATTTTAAATAAATGGTGAAGCACAGGTAATTTTAGAATAGTCAACCGGCTTTATATATGTGTAAGAATGTTTTTAATACCACATCACTGAATATTATTTCTTTAAAAACTTAACTAGATATTAAATTAAGAAATATTATATAAAGAATTAAATTGTTATCAATTAACAATCTCAAGTTTTAAATAATAATACTAACGGCATTTATCGTTTCGAGACCTGGAAACGGTTTTTTAAGAAATTGGTATCTCATCTTCACCGAGCGGACGACCAACTCCAATTAACATTCTTTCTCAGAAAAAAAATAACGCGGTAAAATTACTACTGGAATCAACTTCTTTCCCTTCATTACATTTTTTAATTCGTTTTGTCTCTTTCTTATTTTTCTTTTCTCCGGAAAGATCGAAGACACCTCTCTCAAAAATATACAGGTGTAAAAAATCTATTGGTGTTAAATGTACGCGGCTCAATAAAGTTAAAATTATTCATTTTCTTTTCTCTCTTTTTTTTTATTAATTCATTAATAATAGTTGTAGATAAAGAGAAAAATAAAAGATCAAACATGATTTTCGGGTTATCAATACTATCAAAATTTATCAATGTCATTTATAACTTTTACTAGTTGTATTACTAAAATCCATGGTTTAAAATCATCAATTTTCTGTGATTAAACAAGTGAATGAATTTTCAGTATCTCTTAATTAATGCCTTCAAAAAAATAATTGTTTCTCAAGTATCGTTAATTAAATTGACGCAGATAAACCTCTGACGGGTCGAGTAATCAATCGAATATAACAAAAGAACATAGACAAAGGATTACAAAAACGGAATTAAGTTTGAAAGGCCGATTTCTTCCGTTATACACCCGAGGGGAAAATTCGTTTAAACAATGGAGTGAACCTTTGTAAAAAGAGGGGAAAAAACGAAAGAGTTCAATCCTTAAAGATCAAAAGTTTCAGTGTAAACACAATCAAGGAGGGAGGTTATAAGATGAGAAGGGGGTTACCCGGTATTCAACAGGTTATTTATCATAATAAAGGCGTTCTGTATTCTTTGAAATCCATCGGCCTTCTTAGTTCGGGTAAACAAGAGAAAAGCTTTATCTCTTGAGTGCGATAATGTGTTGTTTAACAAGTTAAACTCTTTTAAAATCACGGACGAGTTCTAAAAATAGGTTTTTTGTGGTTACTTTTTTTTTTAATCTTTTTAAAAATAACTGATTTTCAAAACTATTGCAGCTAAAATATCTGTACGATTTTTTAATTTTAATTTTTCACACGAATCGGTCAATTTAAAAATATAATTAAATAATATAAATATATCAATGGGATTTAACACAGTTTTCCGTGCCCGCATTTAAATTAATTTTCCAAATAATAAAAAATTACTAACCAGATGAACTATAAGACGATCTTCTAGACGAAGTAGATATTGGAGTTGATGGATGTGACAGCGAACACTGGCCAAGACTGCGCCACAGAGAACCTCACGGGCCGAAGACGAGGCGGTTACTGGCCCATCAGCTGATCGATACGGCGGGAAACACCCCCACTACCTCCCACCTCTGCTACCTCTATCCAAGCACAGTCAATATTATCGTTAATTTGATATAATATTGCACGTTATTAATTAAAATAATTTCATACCTATCGTTTTTAAATTTATATGTCCTTAATCCATGTTTTTGTGATAATACTTCTCCGTTCTGGATTCGTTATGGTATTCCAGTGTTGCCAAAGTAGGGAGAAACGTACTAAATGTTTTAAAATTTTCCTTTAACTGGAGGAGGATGGGAAAAACTTTCCTAAATAAGGAAAAATATTTATTTGGTAAAAAAAAAATTATAAAAAGTTGTATATTCCCTTTTAAAAACTGCATTTTTGTTATCAAATTTATAATTTTTTAAAAAATTAAATATATTTCCAAAAACACTCAATATTTTTTGTTGAAATTGGTGATTCAGTAACAAAAGAAGTAAATATAAGACTGCTAATTGAAGAAACACCCCATAAAAAATTATAATTTATTAGCTAATGTTAATTACCATATAGAAACCTAAAAATTAATTATTGTAAGTGTAATATAAGTGTAATATTAAGTATTAGTAAGTGTAATATACTTAAAAATATATATAATTCAAATAAAGAAACTATAACTAATTCATAAATTATGATGGAAGATATTTTGTGTATGTCATGATTATTTTTTAATTTGCACATTCCATTATTTAGATTTTTTTTCTTTTTAAGAATCTTTCTTTGTTCAATTTTATTTCATCTATACATTTACTATAATGTTACTTGTCCCTATAAACTAAATAGATGTAATAAGCAATTTATTCAATTATTAATCCAATGTGTAAATATTAATTTATATCAAGCTTTCGATTTTATCCAATTAATTGTGAAGCATTGCCGGGTGTGCTAGTTTTATATTAAATAATTAATAGTTAGAATTTTATTTATAACTACATATCCCTCTAATTATTTTAATTTTTAAAAAAATACCTATTTTAACCCTGGAGTATTTTTGGAAACCTACATTTTGATTATAAACAAGTAGGTGATGTTCAACCATCAATTCAGAGCAAATTAAATTCTTGGGAATTCATTTGTTTGGACCACTCTACTAGCCCATTTCAAACGTCGTGGTGACGAAGAAGGCCCATACCTCGCAATCTCGTATTTCCAACCACCAAATAATTCTCCAGTGGTTTCTTCTTTTCTCGGGCCATATATTCTATACAATACCCTATTTTCGAAGAACTAATTGATGGACAATACAAATGAAAAACTTGTAAATTGGATTCTATAGAATCCAAAGAGTATAATTTAATTAACAAGTTACTGAATTGCATCCATTTAAATTCCATCGAATTCCGCTCTACATGACATTCATAAGAAAATGAAACACGTGGGCGACCCCGAGATGAGTTGGTTTCAAACACGACCCAATAAGCTAAATTGTTTCATAGGCAATGGTACAGCTAATGAAAACACTATACGCAACATGATTTCTTTCCAATGTGATTCTTACACCTCATTTAGCTCTTCAAATAAGTTCGAAAAAGAATTTCTATTGTTAAAATAAAAATTAATATCGGAAGATCTTTGGTGGTTAACAAATACGTTATACATGAAAGCAAAATAATTTTAGAATAAAAATGATATTAGGAAATTTAAGGAATATGAAATATAGCAGACATCAAATTTTAATGTTCATAACAAAGTGAAGAAATTATATACAAAATATATATGGATAAAATACAAAAATTAAATTATAAGATACAACGTATATATAAGGACGAGGGTACGGGTATACTTAAACAAATTTAAATATTAATTAAACTATGGGGTACCAACATTTCTTCCCACTTCATTAGGGCCTACTGAATGGAAGAAAACACAAAAAAATTATTTAGAAGTAAACACAGTTTTGGCTCACATTAAATAGTATTTGACATTTTTTTTTACCACAACCGGACCATCTTTCTTTTATAAAAAATAATTTTAATTTAATATTTAAGAGATATAAAAATTATAAATTGTGAGATCACATATTTTTACACTAATGGGACCAACAAATAATCAAAATCAGTCAAAGATATTCACACTGAACATATAACCCAAATTTAATGAGGGAGAAAATATGGTCGGTACCACATTTAGGAAAGTGAATCTTTAATTTTCAGAAGGCGAAAGCTTTCTTAAGCGTGTTAGGTATGACTTCAATAATCTTATCTTGTTTTTATTATTATTAATTTTGTTTTCGTGAATTGGTAAGAGATGATCAGGCCTAGGGGTCAAATAAAAAAAAAATTCGACTATTTATTGATGGCCAATTATTCTATAGGGCAGAGTTGAGCAAAAATTAGCTTTAGTTGATACTAACAGGTAAAATTGTCATGGATACGATATTTATTTATCAATGGATCATTCATGAATAAGTGTCGTATCCATGACAATTTTAGCTATTAGTTTCAACCATTATAGTTAATTAATATTCATAGTTAATTACTACGTCAGTTAATTTATCTTCTTGGTTAATTAATAGATTCGCTTGGTAATAAATACTCTTTTTTATCAGTTCATTACTCATTATTATGTTTGTTAATAGTTTGTATTCACCTTTAAATTCCATATTATAGAGAAATCTCGCTAATCCGAACTAAATAAAACCAAAGGAATTTGGATTAGCGAAAAGTTCGGGTCACCGAACGAGAAAATACATCATTTCATAAATAATAAATCAATTTTTTTTTTAATTATAAATTTATTAACACAAAAATATTTTTAAAATAATTAATCATTGTTCAAAACCTTATTTTTTAACTATTCTTTTGAAATAATCTGAAATTTTAGTTTGTTTGCAACGTGATATTATCTTTTTCAAGGCTGATCGCATCCGCTTCAGCACAATAATCTGAAAATTTAGAAAAAATTAAAAAGTAAAAAGTACATTAAACATGGTTTCATCAATCTATTTTTTCCAAAGGTGTGTAATTCAAAACTACGTAACCATCGAATTAATAATACGATTACGCATTGAACATTAATTTAATGAAAAATTAATTATACCCACCGTTTAAGAAATTTAAAAAATAAATACGCCTCCAAACTCTAATGCATAGCTTCGATTTTATTATAAAAAAAAAGTGCTGGTATTTTTAACTAGATAATTTAAGCCACACAATACAAGGTGTTGATAATACGGTTTTGTTGAATGTATTTATATCCTTCGTATTAAATACATAAAATTAAATATTTGATATTTTTTGGTTTAAAGGGGTTGTAGGGATTAAGGAATGGTCTGGATAAGCCAGGTTCGGATTCGTGAAAGTCCATTCCCGACTTCCGTAGTAGTCTTACTAATTTGACTTTTCAAACAGACAATTATAGCAAGTAGGTTAGTTGATAGACGGCATGTCAAAATCTCACAAGAGGTGATCATAACACACAAAAAGGCAATCCTTCTTGGCCGGACCCGCCCCACTAACACCTCAGAGTGCGATGATCCTATATCACTTTTGAAAAATATATCTGTTTTTCTCGTTATTATCTTACATTACCTCCAACTACTTTTTGAGCTTCACTAAATTTGAGCTCAAAATATTTATGAAAAAAGTTTATTCTGTCATTATGTAAGTTTTTTTTTTTTTAACGAACGCCAAAACAAACTTTCAATGTTTATGTTTTAAATTATTTAGAATCTTGGGTTCCTACAGAAAATTCGTAGCCCGCTCAAAACATAGGTCCATGTATAAATAAGGAAACACATCCAATCCGAAAGTTGTTGCTGGCGTAACTAGTATATATTTTATAAATTTAAAGCCTATTTGATCTTTTACTTAATCGTTATTTTTTCTCAATTTTTTTATCTGTTATTCTCAACTAGTAGGCATCTTTTAGTTTATAAGTCATCTTCCGTATTTAAAATTCTACTATTTTATGTTCATCTTGTCTATTCTTTTGTTTGTATATATTTTAAGAGTTTTTTTTTTATTAGTATTTTTTTATTTTAGTATGTATGAGATCATTCATCACTATTACCTATTGCCCACAACTGTGTGGCAGATTGTAATATCTATCAATAAATAAATCTAATATCGAAAAATTCTACTATTAACGGCGTAGGGATAAAAGACAAAGGGAACAACTTGTTCAGTGCACCGAGGTATATTGGAATTATTTTCTCTTTACTAGAAATATCTTACATAAATAAGTAAGTACTAAAAATAACCACAATTATGGAATAAAAAGAAGAAGAAATAAAAGCTTGGACGGATGTATTATTCTGTTTGGATAGAGTACTCAAAAGTATTATAGGGTTATATAAGAAATCAGGAAACTAATCTTATTCGAATTTTTGCCTTGAAAGAAATAAATCTATCAATTTTGAGAAACTCAAGTTTCATTACACTATGTAACCGACCCTTACAACTTAATACTTCTTGGTAAAAAACTAATTTATTATATTTAAAAACAAATTTGATCCTTTTTTTCTCAACTTTATTCTTTTCAAAGGAAGGTTTTGAAAAGAACGAAGTTGAGAAAAAAAGGATCAAATTTGTTTTTAAATAAACTAAACCACTCTCAAACAAGAACATATTAATAAAAATTAATCTAATTTATTATAATAACTTTTTTCTTTGATGTTAATGATACATATTTTTTAGTTCAGTCACACTAATCTCTTAAACAAATAAGAAACAATTAACATTATTAAAAGTAAATAAATACATTGTTTTATTTTTTCTATTTATTTAGTGTAATTTACAACCATATTAATAAAAATTCATCTAGTAATTTTGCTAATACTTCTATTACAATGTCATAATACAGACTTGTTGAGAAAGTACCCATTTGCAGCACTCAAATAAAATTTATTTGATGTTATGAAATATTAGATAAATGTTATAAAACATTAGAAGGTCTCGAAGCCATTTTCTTTTCAGACGCCGTGGAGGAATGTCGGAGAATGTTATCTAGTTATGGTTGGTTAAGATTAACATCTGGTTTGGGCTAGATCCGCTACATATGGATCCTTATTTGACATAGAAAGGAGCATTAAGGATTAGTAAAACTTTAATAAACAGAATGCCTGCTAAAAACAACGGTTAGGATTTTGATAAACCAAAGAAAACACACTTACCTTACGAACCATGTAGGAGTTAGTACACTCGTACAAGTAACTGCTAAATTATTATAGTTACGTAGAACAATCAGTTACTAAACAATTGTACGTAATGTTTCTGTTATTTATCTTAATTTTTACGATTTAGTGTTAAATAATCATTTGAGATAATCCTTTTTTTTTTTTAAAAACTATTTTTTTTCACTGTAGGCCATAACTATGGGAAAAATAAAATTGCAAAATTTAACTACAATATAGTTGTTTTATAATTAACCTGAAAAAAAATATCTTTTTTCTTGACTGTTGTTATATATTTTTATGGATTTGTGGGTTCAATAGAAAACTAAATTTTGGCGATACTTCGAAATTTTTTTGTTCAAGTATTTACGCCATAGAATGGAAAAAAACAAAAAGAAAATTTTTAAAAAATGTCTAAATCAGTTATGAAATACGAAAATGTACAGAATAATAAAATCTCGAAACGTTTCCAAAATATATATTTGTTTATAATTAATTAAACCTGTAGATTTTTATGCATATAAATGTCAATTATTTTAACCTGTTTGTTTTTTTTTTTAGTTAATTAAAATTTTCTCTCCGGTTTTTTAACTGTTAATTCTCAACCATCCATCACTTCTAAATGAATCTAATGCCCCAGACGAAAATATGCTGACAATGGGGAGATAGGGGACTGAATTCAGCCTTAAAAGGATGGTAAGTGGTCCTCCTACGGGTAGGACACTGATGGGAAGTTAGCATAAAATTTGATATCGAGAAAATGGGTTAGGGCGGAGCTAAGTGGAGGAAGACGTTGCGTGGCGCTCTGGGATCCTAACTTCGTTAAGGCAGGTCTGAAATGAACCTTCGGGTTTACTGAACCGTCTGATCATATTTGTCATTGTGATCCATTGATGTCTCACATCTCCCTCTGCTCTTGTGCTGATGCTTTTCATTATCGGTGTAATACAGGCTTTGAAGAGAGAACGCTTTCTTTTATTTGATGTATGGAGCATTGTAACAAATTAGTTATTTCTTTATGACTTGTCAAATTATTTAATATAATTCACTTTTAAATTAATATGCCTTTTATAATCATCATCTTTACATTAATTTTCCAATACGCTATAGGGTGAATAAGCCGTAATAAAAGCAAATAACATAAAAATAGTAGACCATTCTAATTTATATGTTAGCATAGATAATAAAAAGCTACATTGGTTTTTTATGTCTTGCCGAATTTCAGTTTTGGCCAATTTTACAATGTTGCTCGAATTAACTAATTTTTTCTCATATACTCCTCTATATGTTATTAGTAAATGTTTTAATTTATGTTAAGGTAAGATAAATTTAAAATTTACAGCGACTAATAATATATTTGATAATTAAACACTCTAAAACAGGCATTATTAGGCTAAAATGAGAAAATGGTGCTTCTGACTCTCCTTTTCTTAATGCACGAAAGAAACTAATTTATTTTAATTGATTTTGTTGCAAGTACATCTGTTGAGAAATAGTCGAACTACTAATGTAAAGTTGTAACTGAAGTAGACTTGTTAACTTTTTGTGGTTTGCTAAGGTTGTATTCCTGTACTATAAAGACCAATGAGAAAGATCAACGAACAGACGTTGTTTATCTAGAGGCGTTACTGCTTTGCCAATGGATCTTGCCTCTTTCCGTATAGTTTAATTCCATTATGTTAGGTCTGAGGCGAAAATTAAAACTTAAGGTCTCATTTATTGATTCAAAATTGTACGATTTATAGGTAGAACAATGCATGCATTTCAAGATATTCTAACCAATAGAATAACCAAGAAGTTTTTAAATAAAAAAATCTTCACCATGGAGTTTGATATAGGTCTTCCTAGTCTCTAGAGTGACAAACCAAGAGCTTGCAGAGTGAATAAGACAGCCAAATAGTATACAAAACGAAGTAAAAACAATTAAAGGAAATTACTTGCCAGTTTTGTTATTTGAACTAAAGAACATTAAAACTCTTCATGGAAACATTATTTAATTATTTTATTTGGGAAATTTTACTGTTTAACTGCATACTATTATCTTTCATTTTTACTGGGTTTTTTATACGGCTGCATTACAATATATTTTATTTATAATTAGAGAACAGTTTTTTTTTTTATTAATTTATTTATTGATCTATACAACTGTATTAAAAATATATACAAGATAATTTGAAGTTAGTTACAATGACATGATGCAGAGATGTGGAGAATCCCATTGACAGAACTCCAATAAACCAAATTTACATTTTTACTTCCTGGAAGGATTATAATAAATGTTGTTGATAAAGTCAACAATACCCTTAATCACTACCTTAGCATCCCTTTTGTTCTTAATCTCATCCCATCCAAATTCTCAAACTTCCATCTAAATCTTACTCATCATCCTAATCCTCCAGTACAATCCCTATCCAGCTCCATTCATCCTTAATATCTCTCCTTCCCCTCCGAAGCTTGAAACGGAAGTGGCCCCGAGGTCTATTGTAACAAGACTATTGGAGTTCTGCCAATGCCCAGCTTCTTCACTCAAGTCCTGAGGGTCTGTGACTCAAGTCTCCACTGGCGTTCAATACCAGTGACGCGGCTGGGAGAGAAGCGCTGACACCCTAAAGTTCTGCCATGACACTCACATTTGGGTGACAGGGCCTGATTTGACGTTCTCTGTGGAGAATGTAAATATTGTAGATAGATACGGCTTTGTTAAAGATTTTATTTCAATTATTTACCTCATTTTTTTTCTTATTTTCCATTATTTAACTCAATTATCCACCAATGTTTATTTATGATGTGTACGTATAATCTTATTTTTATCCATTTTAGTTTATACTTAATTATTTTGTTATATTTCTTTTTATAATTAGTTTATGCTATTATTATTTATTTAGTTTATAGTTTTTGTTAATATGTATATAGTATTGATTGTGTTTTTACATCCCTAGTACCTAATGCCCTTGAGTCTATCTGAATGCATAATTCCAATAATTTTTTTTTTTTCAAATCAAGATAAAGTAGTGACCCTAATGTATTTTAACACTTCATATGTTATTAGCAATTATTTAATTTTAACATGCCTGTCCCTCTTACAATAAGGGATGAACAGCGCCTTAAGGGTTTCGAAAATAAAGTATTACGTAAAATATCCGGACCGAAAAAGGATGAATTAATGAGAGAATTTTGAAGGCTACACAACATTGAATTAAGAAGACTACACCCGATAATATAATTCAGGTTATAGCATTGCGGCGTATAAGATAGGCGTGTAAGTTTATACGGCTTATTAACGAACTCGACCGACGGGTAAACGTCCGAGGTGTAGACCTAAACGTAGATAGGAGGATTGCGTTGAAACTGATTTAGTAAACTGATGTATGTAGAGCGCGATCGGTGGTATCGGCATCGAACCTCCGGGTTCGTTAGGCCTTTATTATTATTAATATTCCTGTTCTCTCTAAGTTTCAGTAATGCGCATCATATTCAGGAAATAATATAACCATTTTTTTCTTTTCATGTTTTAAAAAAAAAGTATTGTTATTCCCTGAAGATGATCCCCCACAACCCCGAAACGTTGGAAGAACAGAAATTTTGATATAGAATTATTACCGATAACGTAGTTAGTGCTAAAATAAATAAGTGTTACTACTTTATTAAAAATTTAAACTATCGATTTTGTTCCTCTTTTTTGATTTTTGTTAAATTTTTTTTGGCTTAATATGTTTTTTGTTTTAATTAAAATCAATATTTTTAAGGAGTGCAAGTATAGTACGTCTAAAATGAGTTTTGCGCACACTTATCCCACCTTTACCCACAGGCAAACTCATCTTAGAAATACAATACATTAGTATAAAATTGTGTACGTTTAGATTTCTAATGTACACAATTTTTTTTTACTTCACATACCTATAAATATCCTGTCTTATCCTGATTATATAACTCTCTCAACAGTTTGAGAGAGTTAAACAACGATTTGTAAAAAGCAGAAATAAAAAATAGGTAAAATAAAATATGAAAAAAGTTTGATGATTAATTAAAAGATAAAATAAATATTTTCTTCCGTTTATAGATTTTCTGAGAGGGTTCTGCTAATTGAAAGTAAAATATCTGATTACTCTCTCTTATATTTTATATACTTACTTATTCCTCGTACGGGGTTTACTAAACCCCATCTTCAGAACTAGATATTGTTACAATTTTTTACTTTGGCTACAGTCAAATTTTATACAAGTTTTAACATCTTATGTGATTTCTCTTTAAAAAATAAGTTACTACGCTCTGAGCCGATAATTACTTTTCAATAGTAAGATGTTTGTTTGTATTATATAATGTTTAATCTTTGTATAAAATTTGACTACAGGAAATGAAAAATGTTGCATTAATTTGTAGTTCTGATGATGGGGTTGAATAAATACCGAAACGTTAACATGTCAACAACCAGTGAAAAGAAATGTATTCGTGTTTCCATGGTTGTTATAACAAGTTAGATTTTACTTTCAGTTATCTGAACATGAAATAGGATGTAGGGTGGTAAGTTGGAAGTTGTGTAATGCTCGCACCAGATTTTTTCAAATACTCTCTGTTCTGCGACCAACAAGATATGGTTACAACATGTGGTAAAACATATGGTTCTAGGTAATAAACTTTTTTATATTTATTTATTGCTATTTACAACTGTACATTACAATACATTTAGTAAATTTGATCTCAGTTAAATTGGAGTGTTACAGGCGTGTAGAGAAACTAGCCATTAGTAGCAATCTAATGACGTTTTACATTAGCAGGTCTCGTGGCAATTTTCATTACAGGCGCCTCGGAGGATTGTCAGGAATGGAAGAGGAAGCAAGGTTGGAAACTAGCGGGTTTGGGTGATTAGGGAGCTTGTAATGGAAGGAGTGATATCTGGTTCGGGCTATATCGGTTACATATGGAACATTAAGGTCTTTATATATGATTTTATTTGTGACAAAGTAAGGAGCATTGAGGATTTTACGAAGGATTAAGGATTGCAATGATTGGATACCAGAGGAATTCGACGGTTTAGTGGAGCCCCAAAGCTCAACTCCGTATGTCCATATAGACCTTTTTACAGTCATGTAGTAATGAATTGAAAGTTTAGACCGTTTGTCCAGTAAGTGCTTTAAAAGTCGAAATCGACGTGCAGTTTCCTGTCTTTTCAGTCTTGTGTGAGGATTCCAGGTTAGTCGTTTGTTCAGATGTAGTACAAGGTATCGGATTTTTTCTACAAGGGTAAGATCAACATTATTAAAGGATACTGTAGGGGAGTCGGTGGTAATAAACTTAATTAACATTTTTGTTTATTTGCAAATACTGCACTGAAACTTTGTTCTTAAAAAATATCACCATTACTTTTTTTGATGTAAGATAATCCGGGTGGCGCTCAATAAAGTTGTCAAAAATGGTAAAAGAAAAATTTTTATTGTTAACCAACTTTTCATCCCGTTCGCAGGGCTTCGTCAGGGCTGTCAGATTGAAATACTGCGGACGACACAGAATATGGGAAACAATAAATAGTTTTCCTTATACTATTTTGACACCTTCATTGACTCCTTTTCCATTATTTTTTATTATAAGTTGGTTAGTAGTTTTCTTTATGTGAGTTTGATATACAACTGAAAATGATCACTAGAATCGATCATGTACAACTTCAAAACAAGTGTTCCAATTTAAAAAAAAAAAAAAAAAAACTTGAATGTGCTATCATCTCACAAGAACACATGCTAGAATTCCAGGTAGATCATTACTTCTTTAATTCTCAACATTCCACATCTCTGTCGACAGCAATGCTCTATTATTCTGTCAGGAGCCCCTTTTATTTTCAGGAAATATATACTAACATCTTCAGTTGAAGTTTCGAACGTGTTTTCTAGTATGGAGCCACTGGCAGATAAGGTATTGGTAGAATATAT
>NW_027109456.1:1092655-1094153 GCF_000696795.3 Halyomorpha halys
ATTTGATCTCAGTTAAATTGGAGTGTTACAGGCGTGTAGAGAAACTAGCCATTAGTAGCAATCTAATGACGTTTTACATTAGCAGGTCTCGTGGCCATTTTCTTTTCAGGCGCCTCGGAGGATTGTCAGGAATGGAAGAGGAAGCAAGGTTAGGAACTAGTGGGTTTGGGTGGTTAGGGGGTTTGTAATGGAAGGAATGATATCAGGTTCTGGCTAGATCGGTTACATATGGAACATTAAGGTCTTTATATATGATTTTATTTGTGACAAAGTAAGGAGCATTGAGGATTTTATGAAGGATTAAGGATTGCAATGATTGGATACGAGAGGAATTCGACGGTTTAGTGGAGCCCCAAAGCTCAACTCAGTATGTCCATATTGACCTTATTACAGTCATGTAGATCAGTCTTTTGTAATGAATTGAAAGTTTAGACCGTTTGTCCAGTAAGTGCTGTAAAAGTCGAAATCGACGTGCAGTTTCCTGTCTTTTCAGTGTTGTGTGAGCATTCCAGGCTAGTCGTTTGTTCAGATGTAGTCTATGGTAACGGATCTTTTCTACAGGGGTTAGATCAACATTATTAAAGGAGACTGTTAAATATCGATAATGAAGAGAAAGAATAGTGGAAGGTTACAGTGCTGTTGTTGTTATTCATTGTCCTAATGTTAATAAGCACATTGTTTAGTCTAATTTTGTCAGCTGTTTTATTTTAAATCTTATAATTGAACTATTATTTTGTGGAGAGTGTAAAGATTATATGTTGTTTCAATACAAGCGTTTGTTTATTAACTTATGTGCACTTTATTTGATAACTTTGGAGGTATCTATAAATTGGGTAAATTTATATGATTCCCGACGGAGACTGGAGAACAGTCGGTGGTAATAAACTTAGTTAACATTTTTGTTTATTTGCAAATACTGCACTGAAACTTTGTTCTTAAAAAATATCATCATTACTTTTTTTGATGTAAGATAATCCGGGTGACGGTCAATGAAGTTGTCAAAAACAGTAAAAGAAAAATATTTATTGTTAACCAACTTTTCGTCCCGTTCGCAGGGCTTCGTCAGGGCTGTCAGATTGAAACAGCGGACGACACACAATATGGGAAACAATAAATAGTTTTCCTTATACTATTTTGACACCTTCATTTACTCCTCTTCCATTATTTTTTATTATAAGTTGGTTAGTAGTTTTCTTCATGTGAGTTTTATATACAACTGAAAATAATCACTAGAATCGATCATGTACAACTTCAAAACAAGTGTTCAAATTTAAAAAAACAAAAAAACTTTAATGTGCTATCATCTCACAAGAACACCCTTTTATTTTCAGGAAATATTTACTAACAGCTTACAGCTATTATTATAATAACATCTTCAGTTGAAGTTTCAAATGTGTTTCCTGGTATGGAGCCACTGGCAGATAAGGTATTGGTAGAATATATGTTTTCTATGTCCATTCCTCCTATGACAAGTAATTTGATAATTAGGTATGTTACC
>NW_027109456.1:1095863-1096541 GCF_000696795.3 Halyomorpha halys
GACCATACGGTCCATCATCTACGAAAACGATTTTCAAAGATATTCTGTATTTTGAAATATTTTTGTTAGAATATTTCTTCGAAGTAAAAATATATGTTATTGGTAGGAAAGGCTACTGACAAATTTTACAAACTAAAAATTTTCTTCTTTAGGTGTAGAGTATAAAAAATATATTTTTATCGAAAAATAATTTCTGAGTGAAGACAGAAACAAGTCCCCGTCGTGGTTGCTATCATTGGAAGAGATAAGTTGACCTATTAGTGCTGTCTGCTCCTAACGAACGTATCCTTCCATTCTCTTATTGATAACAACAAAACACTCCTCTTCTTATTATATTGGACAATATACTATAATAATTATAGCTAAACATAACAATATATGAATACTGTTATTTCGGTCAATATTTTTCAATCCATCCCTAAGTTGAGAGGAGCTCATTGCCAAATAATTTTATTTTAACATTAGAATAATAGGACTAAAAGCATATCCATAGAAAGTTGAAAAAAAAAAATCAAGAAGAGCTGAAGGAAACTGAAATGATATGAATAATAATCAGGGTTGTCCAACTTATAAAGTTAAAAACCAAAATTAAAAACTTGAACGAGGTTACAGGCCATATAATAATTATATACATAAAATCTTCCTGTTTAAATTGTTCTTACAAGAATAATAAGATTC
>NW_027109456.1:1100741-1105520 GCF_000696795.3 Halyomorpha halys
AAAAAAAAAGCTGAGTTGGAAGGATGTTGTGATCAGGGATTCCAGCGAACTTCTTAGCATCCTCAACTAGAGAGCGGCCGCACAAGACCTAGCTATATGACGAAGGCTCATTGAGGATGCCAAGGTCCAAATTGGGCTGTAGAGAGATAGAGATTGACCAGCGAATAACAAGCGTGAACAGATCCTTCTTCTCACTTCCAACAATACTGAAATTTCTATAAATCTGAAGGTAATATCTATAAATCTCATGATAAAGGCAGTTCAGATATACGGTTGCGAGACCAGGGCCCTGTTTCATAATGAAAGCTAATAGTATTAGTTTTTATAGGATAGTACAGGATATTACTAGATATTAGGATAGTACAAGTATAGAAACTAGTGTGGTAATAATATTAATACTAATTTTTTCCATGATAGGGATGACTGTTAGTGATATTACAGGAATTGAAAAATACTAAAGTATAAGTTACTATTGTACAAGTCTGTGTAATTGAATTAAGATAAATCTACAAGACTAACAGTAGTAGTTTGTACTTTATTATGAAACAGGGCCCTGGGGTTTAACAGGTATCCTACAAAGCAGAATCGAAAGTCCTCCATACAAACATAGGCGCAATCTGGGATTAGAACCATAAATTCATAAAGAAAAAAAATTAACAATTGATTGTAGGTTTTATTTTTATTTTTTATTTTCACTTTTTAGATACAAGAAAATCAAAACCTCTTAGGTTGGTGATGAGGTTTTGGAAAACATCAGTAACGACAATGCTTTTCCAATACCATTTGTCAAAGAACAGAAACGAGAGCGAACAAGAAAACGATTCTAAGATTCCACTTCATGGAAAATAAATCCGAACAAACGTTGGAGAAAAGAAAATGTTTACCTTATAAATCGAAAAATGGCGCGATAAGAGAAGTCAAAAACTCAGTAATAACTGTCATTGTGAATGCATGAATCTTAGGAGAAGATAAAGGCAATATGTAATTTACTTGAAGTTGTAAATGAAGTAGCAGAACGTTTCACTGATGGTAGAGTGCAATAAACTTCATACAAAAAATTAAGAACAAAAACAAACTTGTAGGTACTAACTACTACTGTTAATTTAGAAAATCATAAAGAACTATACACATTCCAAAAAAAAAAATCGACATTATTGTCTTAAGATGAAATAATATTCTACATAGTAATTTATTAATCATTATTACTGTATATATATTTAATTACAATATCTACAAATAAATTGTTCATTGCAATTGATTTTCATTATTGATTCCTAACTCTTTTAGATCTTTCTATATGACATCACTCAAGACCTGAAAATGAATATCTCAGGATTTCATATTTTTTTTATGAGTTTGTAATACCAACTAAATACAGGAAAATATATTTTCTACATAATTTTTTTTTTAACAATTTTCAACTTTAAAAACTAGCTATTAAAAAAAATATTAATCTAAACATTATCTAAGATGGTACTTATCTGATACTACTTATACACAAAAAAATCATAATCTGAGATACAGGGGTATGGAGCTTTGGATAATTTCATATAACACAATCATTTTCTTTAAAAAAAAATTAAACTTAAAATGGTAGTGGCAAAACCTAAAATTAAGTTTAAAAATCCCAGAAATACAGTAATTATTTTTCACATAGAAGAAATTCACAGAAAATATATACTTTTTTTACCTTCGTTATAAGGACTACACTATTCTACACCCCGTCAATGTCCATTCGTTTCAATAAGAGTCAACAAATTTGTTTTAGTTTATATAGTTACTCCTAATAAAATTATCAAAATGAATTTTATTAATTACTTTAGGGCACAGCGGAAACACGCCAGTTTACCAATCCAAAGGTTGTCAGATCGAATCCCGGTCCCACCCTGGCTAAATTCAAGCATAAAATAATACTAAACTCACTCACAACCTCCCCCCGAGCATTTGTGAGGCCCGTTAGCCAATGGGTGGCACTCACAAAAAATAGCCGTGGGAGTGACGAACCCACCCTACGAAAAAAACACGACAAGAAACGCGCATCCATTGCGCAAGGACTTAGACCTCTATGGTCTGTCGTTATAATAATAATTATAACTACTTTAATAATGTATAATCCATAAGTGAACTTTGTGTTTTGATAGCTATCAAAAAGATAAAGCTTAAAGCTTATCATAAAGATAACTGGTTGTATTAATTAATACAATCAAAATACAAAAATTTTACTCCTATTAAATTTTTTTAGGAAACGTTATTACGGGATAAAATTTTAATTGTCATCATAAAGAATATTTCCTTCATCGTACTCCCCCCCCCCTTTCCAAGAAGAGAGGAGCACGAATATGGTTGGCAAAAATTCTTCGGTGTATTGGGCGCCAAAACTTTATATCCGGCCATGCTATCACTAGATAGATAGTAAATGGGAGGTGGCAAAGCATTGTCCCATTGGTTGACGTCCTCGCCTTGGAAGGGACTTCTAGCTCTGCAGCCTGAAGTCATCACTTCAACACCACCAACAGGAATAACCCCTCCCTATTTCTAGTGAGCATCCAGGCAAACATATGCCATCATTGTTGACATCGCCTTCAGCGGACCCGGCAACCATTCTTATAATGCCTTCCCGGCAAAACAAGAAAATTAAATAGCCGGTATATGTATATATCTATATTTATATATTTGTAAATGCCTTTTTCTTTGTTCCAGGAGGTAAGAAAAAAAAACAAAAACAAAAAAACTAGGTAGATAGTGACAGTATGATAGTGTGTAGTATAGTAGAAAGTGTAACTAAAACGGCTAAGAATTACGTCTCTGCATAGTCCCTTCAGGAAGGGATGATAACCTTAGCTTTCTGACAAAGTTGAAAGCTAATTATCAACATACGAATTGAATAAAGATTTTTTCACGAAATATGAAATAATTCGTTATTTGCATGATTTATAATCTATGTTTTTAGGCAAAAAAATATCCAAATATTTCAGCGAACTTTCTGAAACAATCCAATGAAATGTCATTGATTTTTTATTAACAGTACCTTGGGGAAATTAATATCAATTAATTGACCACCTTAAAATAATTTTTAAAAAAGTCATTAAGAATAGTTAATTTCAAGTTCATTGAACCATTAATGATTTGACCTAACCTTATTATAGGTAATAATAATATGCAATTCTCATGTTTTCCTAATCAAAATGTTGGCAAACTTCTTGAAGCTGTGAAATTTCGAAAAAGTCAGTTGATCACTTTTAACCAGTAGATTTGACAATGTTTAGTAGAAAATCAATCTACACTGTGACTGTCACAGGTTCGTCCATGAGTTGTATGTGGCTCAACAGTAACAATGACGGATGACTTATAAGTATAATAATTATCTCAAGAACTTCTATTATAGAGCAATACAGGATTGACATTTATCCTCTCCATGCCTAAATAGATTTTCCAGTTATCTGATCAATATTTCTTGTAAGATATCCATTAAAAAGTGATCATCAAACACAAATTTCCTCAAGAAGCAACAACAGTAAAATAAAATAATACAATTTAAAGATGAGTTAAAGAGTCTACACACAGATCGGGCAGGGCTACATGATAGCGAAACAGAACAAAAGTTTTTTTACCATTCCAATATTAAAGCTAAAATAATTGGACTTGAGGAGATGATCAGAAGATCTGTAGTTGCCTTGCAAACGATTCCTTCAAGTAAATAAGTTATATATATATATATATGCAAGTGATTTTTTAACAAATCCCAAATTATTTCTAACTTACGGGGAGGAAGTAATCTATAATGTACAGGGTACCACCCTATTTTAGGTATGATGGAGGGTTAAATTTATAATTTGACCGCTAAAAAATAAAATTTGATCTCCCAGACCCGGCCGCTGTAGTCATGAGCCAGTTAAAGTAAACGCTGCTTTAACTCGTTCGGCTACGAAGATTTGTGCAAGAACATGCTCAACCATCAGGTTTTTCCAATTAAAGGTACCCACTTTATAGTCTGAGTATGCTGCAGAACGGCTCTCGAATCCACAGGGCTGACTCAGGCCTAATTTGATAGAATAAATAAATAAATTAGAACAGCACATTACTCACTGCGCTACCGTACCCGTACATAAATATACAATTGTAATATATTATTAATGTGTATTAATTATGTAATATAATTATTATATATAAAATTATTAAATTTGAATGTAATATTTATTAAATATAAAAACTATAAGGAATTTACACCATTCCTAATAACAGTCACTGACAGTTTGTTTAGTTCTAAAAGAGCGTTATTATTAATGCTCAACCCTTAAAAAATCAAAATAACTTAAAACTTAACTGTTATTCATAACAAAGAAATATTGAATTAGGAGATATAGTAGGTATATATCACTTACATTTGTAATTTAAATGAGAGTAAAAATACATTGTTAAAAAAGTTGGGTGCGCAGTAAAATAATGTCATGCGTGTAAATATTTGAGAAAGGGTATTATGTGAAATATTTATATATAATAAATTGCATGGATTATATTTGGTCAAATTTATAAAAAAAACTTCAAAGTTTTAACTTCAGAATTGATTAACTGATTTCAGTACTATTCCATCTGCCATGACTCAACTCTGTGGCTTCCGGAACCCACCTGGGGTACATCCAGTCTCTATAAAGTGGGTACACTTAACTGTGGAAAACCTGGCGATTGAGGGTCATCATTAACAAATCATTTTCTTGCAATTAAGGAGACTTAAAGTTAATTTCAGATTACTCACTGGACAAAATTACCTCTACGAACATC
>NW_027109456.1:1106370-1107388 GCF_000696795.3 Halyomorpha halys
GAAAATTAATTTGAAAAGTTTAATTGTATGTTTCATAAAGTTAGTGAAAATGTACATAGCACCCTTATGAAGTAAGCCATCGATGTGGTCTAATACCTCAAATTAAAGTTTCCCTTCTTAAGTTAAATTGTACTAACTGAATTTTAATCATTTGAGAAAAATGAAGCTTGATATTTTCTTTGTGCCTCGGAGATTTCGTTATAAAAATTTTAAAAGATATAAGTAATAAAATTAAACTCAGTGTGAAGCTGATAGGTAATTTTAAGTCGACACAATAGATGAAAGAAGTCACAAAACTCAAGATATTTGGAGAAAAGTTAATATTTAATTACACTTTTGTTTTTCGAAATATATAGATAATGGAAAATATAAAATACACTCTTTTCTATACTACACATTTATTGATAATTCCAAATTGAATAATTCTACGAATTTTCAATTGTTAAAACTGAATATTTAGATGGAAAACTTCTGTTGAACTTCGATGTACAAAATTGATATTTTTAAAGTTGCTGCAGTTGGTCCACTTCTTTTTCTCTCCTGGAGAAGACTTCTGAAAAAAAAAGAAGACAATTTTAATCTTGATTGTTCAAAATATAGGTTAAATTTATAATTATACATACTTTATGAAACTATCATCAATATATCACGTAGAGAAAAAATAATCCATACAATAATTTTTTTTCATACTAATTGGCAAATTTATTATACATGATTAGTGATTTTAAAATTAATGTGCTACTGAACGTAGCAACTCGTGTCAATACCTTTTAGATTTGGTCCTTTATATCTTTAAACTCATTTGATGAGATCAAGAATGTTTTGTTTTTATTTTATACGAAAAAAATAAATAGATCGGTATGTAATATACTGTATAGTCGTAATAGCACATACCATTTAAAATACGGAGAGCAAAGCGGAATACTCATACAATAGTGGGAATTTTAAAAACGAATAAAAAAAGTTAATAACCTAAGGAACGATACAATGGTACAAACTTTTAAGAAAACATTATCTA